>NC_037675.1:61895956-62023078 GCF_003255815.1 Theropithecus gelada | reverse complement strand
ATTTTTTTTTTTTTTTTTTTTTTTGCTATGGAGTCTCGCTCTGTCACCCAGGCTGGAGTGCAGTGGCACGATCTTGGCTCACTGCAACCTCTGTCTGCCAGGTTCAAGCAATTATCCTGCCTCAGCCTCCCAAGTAACTGGGACTACAGGCACATGCCACCATGCCCAGCTAATTTTTGTATTTTTAGTCGAGACAGGGTTGCACCATGTTGGCCAGAATGGTCTTGATCTCTTGACCTCATGATCTGCCCACCTCGGCCTCCCAAAGTGCTGGGATTACAGGTGTGACCCACCACGCCTGGCCTGATTTGAGAAAATATGTTATGAATAAGAAAAGCATAAGCAACAAAAGTAAAAATAAACAAATTGGATTATATCAAACTAAAAGCCTTCTGCTAGCAAAGGAAACAATCAACAGAATGAAAAGATAACCTACAGAATGGGAGGAAATATTTGCAAACTACTCTGACAGGAGATTAATATTCAGAATACACAAGCAACTCAAACATCTCTCTGCAAAAACCAAACGATCCAATTTAAAAATGGGCAAATGATCTAAACTGACATCTCCAAAGAAGACATACAAGTGGACAACAAATATATGGAAAAATGCACAACAACATTAGGGAAATGCAAATCAAAACCACAATGAGGTATCATCTCATCCCTTTAGGGTGGCTATTATTAAAAAGACAAAAAATAACAAATGTTGGTGAGAATGCAGAGAAAAGGGAACTCTTATTCACTGTCAGCAGGAATGCAGACTAGTATAGCTACTATGTAAAACAGTGTGAAGGTCTCTCAAAAAACTACAAATAGAACTACCATATGATCCCACCATGCCATTATAGGAATTTGTCCAAAGGGAAGGAAATAATTATATCAGAGACACATCTACATCCCCATGTTTATTGCAGCACTATTCACAATAGCCAAGATATGGAATGAAACTAGGCGTCCAATGACAGGTGAGTGGAGAAAGAAAATTTGGTATATATACACCGTGAAATACTATTCAATCATAAGAAAGGATGAAATTCTGTCATTCACGGCACATGGATGTTACAGAAAGATGTTGGGTTACATGAAATAAGCCAGGATGAGAATGTTAGACACCATGTTATCACTCAAGTGTGGAAGCTTAAAAAAAAATGATCTCATAGAAGTAAAAAGTAGAACAGAGAACACTAGAGGCTGGGAAGAGGAAGGGGAAGAAAGGGATTGAAATAATTTTTTGTTAAAGGATACAAAATTATAGCTAGATGAAGGGAATAAGTTCCTGGCCAGGCACAGTGGCTCACACCTGTAATCCCAGCACTTTGGGAGGCCGAGACAGGTGGATTATGAGGTCAGGAGTTTGAGACCAGCCTGGCCAATATGGTGAAACCCTGTCTTTACTAAAAATATAAAATTAGCCGGGCGTGGTGGCATGTGCCTGTAGTCCCAGCTACTTGCAAGGCTCAGGCAGGAGAATCACTTGAACCCGGGAGGCGGAGGTTGCAGTGAGCTGACATTGCACCACTGCACTCCATCCTGGGCAACGGAATGAGACTCCGTCTCAAAAAAAAAAAAAAAAAGTTCTAGTGTTTTATACCATCATAGGATGACTATAGTTAACAATAATATATAGTTTCAACTAGGTAGGAGGATATCAAATGTTCCCAACACAAAGAAATGATAAATGTTTGAGATGATGGCTATGCTAGTTATCTTGATTTGATCACTATACATTACATGTATTGAAACATCACTATGTACCCCATGAATATGTGCAATTATAATTTGTCAGTTTAAAAATGAAATAATGGGCCGGCCGCGGTGGCTCAAGCCTATAATCCCAGCACTTTGGGAGGCCGTGGTGGGTGGATCACGAGGTCAGGAGATCAAGACCATCCTGGCTAACACTGTGAAACCCCATCTCTACTAAAAATACAAAAAAATTAGCCGGGCACGGTGGTGGGTGCCTGTAGTCCCAGCTACTGGGGAGGCTGAGGCAGGAGAATGGCTTCAACCCGGGAGGCGGAGCTTGCAGTGAGCCGAGATCGTGCCACTGCACTCCAGCCTGGGCGACACAGCAAGACTCCGTCTCAAAATAAATAAATAAATAAATAAATAATAAAAAATAAAAAAATTTAAAAAAAATGAAATCATATAAAAGGCATGCCAAAAAACATGATACGACTCTGCATGTCTGAAATGTAATTGGGTAATTGGACACTAGCCCTTTTATTCTTTTTTTTTTTTTTGAAATGGAGTTTCGCTCTTGTTGCCCGGGTTGGAGTGCAATGACGCGATCTCAGCTCACTGCAACCTCTGCCTACCAGGTTCAAGCGATTCTCCTGCCTCAGCCTCCCAAGTAGCTGGGATTACAGGCACCCACCACCATGCCCAGCTAATTCTTTGTATTTTTAGTAGAGACGGGGTTTCACCATGTTGGTCAGGCTGAACTCCTGACCTCAGGTAATCCGCCCACCTCAGCCTCCCAAAGTGCTGGGATTACAGGCGTGAGCCACCACACCCGGCCACTAGCCCTTTTGTTCTAGCATATCTCAGTATCTGTAATTATCTGATAAGCTGGTGTTCAGCAGCACATATTTTGCGAAACACTGCCTTAACTCAGAGGGAGGACTCTCTAATGAGGACATTTCAGGCATTATATAGGCCAGTATAACAGATATTTTGGGCTTCTGTAGCACCTTTCATATCATATCACATTATGTAAGCATATCAATTAGTATACATGCCTATCTGCTGTTATAGAGGCCCGAAATTACAGTGACTTCAATGAGATAGAGGTTTATTTATCTCAAGTAACTGTCCAAAGGTGAGTAGCCTAGGTTGACAAGATACCTCTGCCCTATCAGGCCATCCACGATCCCAGGCAGGCAGTTGGTCTCTGTGCCCCTCAACATTGATTTTCAATCCCTGTCATTTCTACAGTAGAAGCTATCTCTTTATTTATTTATTTGTGTTTGAGACAGAGTCCCACTGTCACCCAGGCTGGAGTGCAGTGGCATGTTCTCAGCATGCCCCTGTGTAGCCTCCACCCCCCAGGCTCAAGGGATTCTCCCACCTCAGCCTCTCAAGTAGCTGGAACTACAGACACTCGTCACCACACACAGTAATCTTTTGTGTTTTTTGTAGAGATGGGGTTTCACCACATTGCCCAGGCTTGTCATGAACTCCTGAGCTCAGGCAATCCACTCACCTTGGCCTCCCAAAGTGCTGTGATTATGGGCATGAGCCGCCATGCCCAGCAGAAGTTACCTCTTTAAGAAATAATCAAGATATTGCTTAAATCACTTCTTACATATAATTGTCTAGTCACATGTCCACACCTAGCTCCAAGGGAATTGTAGTCCCTAGGTGAGTAGCCATATCCCCTACTAAAAGGTAGGGAAATTCTATTCCAAAAAGGAAAAAGGAATCATAGACACTAGGGTAAGGGGTGACGGTCAATGAGTAATCTGCCTTGGACCATAGACACTGGGGTCAAGGGTAATGGTCAATGAGTAATTTGCCACTGTATTTGGCCTGCTTCCTTCAAGCTTATGGAGCTCTCTCTTCTGGATAACAGAATGGAAGTAGTCATACAAATGAAGGAGGAAATGCCAATTTTTCACTAGAGATCTCTAGAGATCCCACTTTGAATCAGGGTGATAAACATCATCTTTAAATTATCATCATCTTGTATGTCCTTAAAAACTTTGAGGCAATGCACAATTCCCAGTTCAAAAGCTGTTTTGTTTTTTTTTTTTTAAGAGATGGAACTCACTATACTGCCCAGACTGGAATGCAGTGGTCATTCACAGCCCTGATCATGGCACACCACAGCCTTGAACTCCTAGGTTCAAGGGATGCCACCTTAGCTTCCC
Source organism: Theropithecus gelada (assembly GCF_003255815.1). Classification (NCBI taxonomy): domain Eukaryota; kingdom Metazoa; phylum Chordata; class Mammalia; order Primates; family Cercopithecidae; genus Theropithecus; species Theropithecus gelada. The sequence continues at coordinate 62,019,203 of NC_037675.1, read as the reverse complement.
GAGTAGCTGGCACTACAGGAGTGCATCATTGTGCCTGGCTCCAAAACTGCTCATTTGAAAAACCCATTTAGACTTATTAGTAATCAAAGAATTATAAACTCCATAAGGATAGTGTCTTACCATTGTTGTCAGAGCAATGTCTCACACATAGGTGCTTGGGAAATAAATATTCCATGAATGAATAAGAAGCAATATTTTAAAATTAGATACTATTATATCTTATTAAATTAGTAAAGATTTAAAATAATGATGATGCTTAATGCTGATGAAGGTGCAATAAGGCAGACAATTTCACATATTACAGATGGAAGTATAAATTGGCACAACTTTTCCCAAAGGTAGTTTTTAAAATTACAACTACAAAAACAAACAAGTTTTTGCTAATCATATGAGCAAAGATATAAAAATTTGTTAATACATTATCTTGATGAGGGTATCAGGAAGCATACTCTTTCACACATTACTAATGGGAGTCTGTTTGGAATAACCATTTAGAGACATTTGAAATTGCCTATCAAAATAAAATTGCAGCCAGGTGCAGTGGCTCACGGCTATAATCCCAGCACTTTGGGAGGCTGAGGCGGGCAGATCACAAGGTCAGGAGATCAAGACCATCCTGGCTAACAATGTGAAACCCCGTCTCTACTAAAAATACAAAAAATTAGCTGGGCGTGGTGGCACGCACCTGTAGTCCCAGCTACTAGGGAGGCTGAGGCAGGAGAATGGCGTGAACCTGGGAGGCAGAGCTTGCAGTGAGCCAAGATTGTGCCACTGCACTCCAGCCTGGGCGACAAAACGAGACTCTGTCTCAAAAAACAAACAAAATGCATATACTCTGACTCTGTCATTTCTTCTGTAGAGATTTGTTTTACAGACATATTTTACACATTTGCAATAATCCTATATATTAAGGGTGCACATTGTAGACTTCTTTGTAATGGTAACAGTGTGGAAAAGGCCTAGATGTCCATCATTGGAAGGGGTAATCAAATGCCACACAGCTGTTAAAAATACATGTTATTAAAACTATGAAAATCCAAATACACAACAGTATTCCTACAATACCATAATTTGGTGGGTTTCTTCAAAAGTTGCAGGGGAGACTGGGCGCGGTGGCTCACGCCTGTAATCCCAGCACTTTGGGGGCTGAGGCGGGCGGATCACCTGAGGTCAGGAGTTCGAGACCAGCCTGGCCAACATGGTGAAACCCCATCTCTACTAAAAATACAAAAATTAGCCGGGCATGGTGGCCGCTGCCTGTAGTCCCAGCTACTTGGGAGACTGAGGCAGGAGAATCGCTTGAACCTGGGAGACGGAGATTGCAGTGAGCCAAGATCATGCCATTGCACTCCACCTGGGCAACAGAGCAAGACTCCATCTTAAAAAAAAAAAAAAAAAGTTGCAGGGGTATTTGTACACACACACACACACACACACATATACATATAGTCTAGGGAGAAGAAATAAGACTGAAGGTCAGAGATGGAAAGATGACCTTCACTTTTATATCCTTTTAATTGTTTAATTCTTTTTATCACATATCGCTTTTATGACAAAAGTGTAAAACTTTCAAAGGCACTATTCTTAATCTTTGCCTCAGTAATTTTCTTCCTAGCAATGTATTTCCCAAGATAATTTAAGAGACAAATAAAAATTTATTCCCAATATGCATCAAAAACTTGAAAAATAACCTAACGTCCAATATTATGTAAACAATTGTAAAAATTATAATTTTTTTTTTTTTTTTTGAGACACAGTCTTGCTCTGTTGCCCAGGCTGGAGTGTGGTGGCACGATCTTGGCTCACTGCAACCTCTGCCTCCCGGGTTTAAGCGATTCTCCTGCTTTAGCTTCCCGAGTAGCTGGGATTACAGGTGTGCACCACGACACCCAGCTAATTTTTGTATTTTTATTAGAGACAGGGTTTTACCGTGTTGGTCAGGTTGGTCTCGAACTCCTGACCTCGTGATCCGTCCACCTCAGACTCCCAAAGTCCTGGGATTACAGGCATGAGCCACTGCGCCTGGCCAAAAAATTATAATTATTTTATAACATATTCAATGATACTAGAAAATGATACAACGTGACAGAAAAATAAAAGGACCCCAAAAGGGTATATATTATACCTTCAATTTGATGAGAAAAGAAATGGGAAAAAAAAAGCTTGGTTAAAAGTCCACAAGTACATATACCAGAATGTTACTGTTACTGGTAGAGGGTCTTGACTGCAAGTTGTCCAGGTTCTTGGTATTTTGAACAAAGAATTGGACAAAATGCACAGCAGAACAAGGAAAGAATGATGCAACGAAAGAACAAAAGCAGAGATTTATCGCAAATGAAAGGACGCTCCACAACTTGGGAGCGGCCGAGCAGCGGCTCAAGGGCTCCAGATACAGAATCTTCTCCGGTCTAAATACTCGCTAGAGGTTTCCCAGTTGTTGCCCGCTAACTGGTTGTGGAAAGCAACCAATCAGCGGCTGGAATGCTGGAATGAAGTTACAAAGGTCAGACTCCTATGCAAACATCTGATTGATTGTGGAAAGCAACAATCAGAGGCTAAAGTGATGTTACAAATTTTCAATTCTATGCAAATGAAGACTTAGCTCGCAATCAGTCTGATTGGCTGCAGGCAGCAACTAATCAGAGGCTGAAGTGAAATTACAAAGTTACACTCTTATGCAAATACCTGATTGGTTGCTTTTCGCAGAGGTACTCTCAATTTCCCATCTGCGTTGCAGAAAAGATGGGGGTTTACAAAGGGAGTAGGCTCTGGTCCTTTTGTTACTCAGTGTGGAAAGTTAGAGGTTTCCTTTCAGTTTAGTTCTGGGAAGTCAGTGTGAAATGACCTTAGGTTCCCTGCCTCCAGACCCTATTCTCCTGCCTCATTATCAGCTGTTGCCATTAGAGAATAACACAATGGATGAATATTCTGTTTCTTTATACTTTTCTGTTTGATTATATCAGTTAGGGCTCTGCTGGTTGTAAGCCTCTGAAACCTAAATCAAACTAGCTTAGAAAAAAGGATATTTATTGGTTTACTGAGTCAGTTAGGGCACTAATGTTTATTGGCTCATGAAACCATTTGCTAAAACTGACTGCAACCAGGGGCTCTCCAGTTCTCTGGAATCCAGTTTCTGCTCCTCTCTGTATGTTAGGGTCAGTGTCTCCTAGGGTAGCTCTGCCTTCTCCACATGCCTTAGAACCCTGTTGCCAGTAGCTTCTGGATTCACATTTTCTAGTTTTGCCAAGGAAAATAAAAGACCATCTCCCCATTATTTGAGTGGGGTTGGGAGGTGCATCTAAAACAATCACAATGAAAAGTTCTCATTGGCCCATGTTAGATCAGTGTCCAACCATTACCCAATCACAGTGGCTCAGGAGGTGGTAATGAGAGACTATTATGGGCCAACTTGGATCAGGTGTCTACTCTTAGAACAATCACTGTGACCAGGAAGATAGATTTGTGAAAGGAGACAGCAGTATTCACTGACCAGATGGCTAGTGCAAGGGAATGAAGAGTGCCATGTATCTAGAAAAGAGGAGAGCTATTGGGCCCTCAGAATAACAACGCATATTGCACTTTTCAATGAACATGTTTTACACAGATAATCAGGAAGAAAATTTTAAAGTAAAAAAAGAACACCACTTCCTTCTTTCTCCTTCTTGCCCTGGGGCTCGATAGTGTCCCTGAAACACTTTCTTACAGACTTTCTAGTCACTTGGGAAGACAATGATGTTCACCTTTTGATTGGAACTTGGAATCAAACTTGCTTACCCCTAAATGGCCTGGTAAAATCATTTTCTGACACCCAGAATCTGGTTGGTTGTGGTTTTATTCCCAAGTCACCTTCCAGTCAACAGAAACACTGCATCTGAGTTCTACTCTATGGTTTGAATTTTGGGGTGAGGCTTAATTCCAAAGGCCCTGGTTTCTACATTTTTCTGCCTCTCCTGAACTAGCCAAGTCTGTGTTTATTGACCTTCACAGCACAATGCAAAATACCCTTGTTTGCTTTGGCCTGTCCTGATGGGCAAGGAGTCATGTCTGAGTTTGCCTTTCACTGTTTGATTTGCTAATTCTATTGTGTATTTTAGTAACTTTCTGTATACATCACTAGACACCTTCGTTAATGACTCATTATTTCAATGTTTTGTGGAAAAAGATTATACAATGTGCTCTACTTTCTTAAGACAATTTGTTACTTTCTGTAAAATTATGAGACTAAGGACCAACTCATAATGGAATATACTTGTTACATATTTATTTCTAAGTACAACAGAAGTAATCACTATTATACTAGATATAGGATAAAAATTACATAGAATTATGAAAAGCTGAAGATGAGATTCATCCATTCTTTTTTATTTTCAATTGCGGTAAAATACATATAACATCAAATTTACTATTATACTTTTTTTGTGTGTATGTGACAGAGTCTTGCTCCGTTGCCCAGGCTGGAGTGTAGTGGTGCCATCTCGGCTCTCTGCAACCTCCGCCTCCTGGGTTCAAACAATTCTCCTGTCTTAGTCTCTCAAGTAGCTGAGATTACAGGTGCGCAACACCACGCCCGGCTAATTTTTTTTATTTTTAGAAGAGACAGGGTTTCATTATTTTGGCCAGGCTGGTCTTGAACTCCTGACCTCAAGTGATCCACCTGCCTTGGCCTCCCAAAGTGCTGGGATTACAGGCAGGAGCCACCACGCCCGACCTATAACCATTTTTAATAGTAGTTTAATAGTGTTACGTACATTCACTTTGTTGTGCAACCAATCTCCAGAACTCTTTTCATCTTGCAAAGATGAAACTTTATACCCATTAAACAACTTCCCATTTTCCCCTCCCTCCAGCCTCTGACAAGCACCCTTTGACTTTCTGACTCTTTCTATTTGACTACTATGGGTACCTCATATAAGTGGAATCATACGATATTTGTCCTTTTGTGGTTGGCCTATTTCACTTGGCATAATGTCTTTAAGCTTCATCCATGTTGTAGCAAGTATCGGAATTTTGTTCCTTGTTTCTTTTTCAATTAATTTTTTTTATTGTTGGACTCCATTCTTTTTTTTTTTCTTTTTCTTTTCTTTCTTTCTTTTTTTTTTCTTTTCTTTTTTTTTTTTTTGAGATAGAGTTTTGTTCTGTCACCCAGGCTGGGGTACAGTGGTATGATCTTGGCTCACTGCAACCTCCGCCTCCCGGGTTCAAGTGATTCTCCTGCCTTAGCCTCCTGAGTAGCTGGGATTACAAACGTGTACCACCAAACCCAGCTATTTTTGTGTTTTTAGTGGAGATGGGGTTTCACCATGTTGGCCAAGCTGGTCTTGAACTCCTGACTTCAAGTGATCTACCTGCCTCGGCCTCCCAAAGTGCTGGGATTACAGAAGTGAGCCATCGCACCTGGTTTCATTCCTTCTTAAGGCTGAATATATTCTGTTGCATGTGCCACATTTTGCTTATCCATTCATCTGTTGATGGACACTTTACTTGTATTGCTCCCACATTTTGGCTATTGTGGATAATTGCTGAAAAATGAGGAACTGGGAGCCAGTCATTTGAAATAAACATGGGTGTACAAACATATTTTTGAGATAAAAGGTCTTAAAAGGGTTCAAAATAATTGAATAATTATTTTGGGCATATATTCAGAAGTGGAATTATGGAATCGTGTGTGTGTGTGTGTGTGTGTGTGTGTGTGAAACGGGGTCTCATGCAGTGACACTATCCTGGCTCACTACACCCTCTGCCTCCTGGGCTCAAGCAATCCTCCTACCTCAGCTGCCAAGTAGCCAGGTCTATAGGCATGCTCCACTATGCCCAGCTAATTTTTTTTTTTTTTTTTTTTTTTTTTTTTTTGAGACGGAGTCTCACTCTGCCGCCCAGGCTGGACTGCAGTGGCCGGATCTCAGCTCACTGCAAGCTCCACCTCCTGGGTTTATGCCATTCTCCTGCCTCAGCCTCCCGAGTAGCTGGGACTACAGGCGCCCGCCACCTCGCCCGGCTAATTTTTTGTATTTTTTTTTTTGGTAGAGACGGGGTTTCACCATGTTAGCCAGGATGGTCTCGATCTCCTGACCTCGTGATCCGCCCGTCTCGGCCTCCCAAAGTGCTGGGATTACAGGCTTGAGCCACCGCGCCCGGCCCCAAATAAATAAAGAAGAAATATTTGTTCAATGAGTGAGGAAAGTTAAGCTCTTATTTTTATCAATGGTAGCTAAGAATCAGAACCAGCCTGCTGATTACAGGTCTTTGTATCACCCCAGGCTGACATAAAAGCTGTTGACCATTTTACCTAACTCTCCTGAGATTCTAAAGTCCCTATGATAAAACTCTTGGTGTACTCTCAATAAAGTTAGCCAGGTGTGGTGGAGCATACTCATAGTCCCAGCTACTTGGGATGCTGAGGCAAGAGAGTCACTTGAGTCCAGGAGTTTGAGTCTATCTAGGCAAGATAGCAAGACCCTCATCTCCAAAAACAAAAAAGAAAAATAAAAAAGCAGGTTCAGTGGCTCATGCCTGTAATTCCAGCACTTTGGGAGGCCAAGGTGGGCAGATCACTTGAGGTCACGAGTTTGAGACCAGCCTGGCCAACATGGTGAAACTCTGTCTCCACTAAAAATACAAAAATTAGCTGGACATGGTAGTGCACGCCTGTAATCCCAGCTACTAGGGAGGTTGAGGCAGGAGAAGTGCTTGAACCCAGCAGGTAGAGGTTGCAGTGAGTCGAGATGGTACCACTGCACTCCAACCTGGGCGACAGAGTGAGACTCCATCTTAAAAAAAAAAAATACATACGTGTGTGTGTGTGTGTGTGTATTTGAGATATATATCTCAAATTGTAGCTCATTAAATCCTAACATCTCGGCAAAATTTATATCATTTTGCCCCATTCTATACATAAAGAAAGACCTTGGAGCTCACAGAGTTTAGGTACCCTGGTCAACCAAAGATGAGAAGTAGAAGCTTCAAGATTTGAACTGCAATCTGCCTTCTCCTTGAAGGTCACTTTTCAGTCTAGAAAACCATTCACAAGTATCGTCAACACTTACCAGTGGATGGGGAGGACCTGTTGCTTTAAAAGTAAAGAATAGCCTATTCAGGTTCCAAAGCTACTGCTGGCCAGCTGTGAGACCTTCTTCAATTCACTTCATCAATCTCATTTTCCTCAGCCAGAAAGTAAGAAGCGTGATCACTGTCTTATCCACCTCATAGCATGATTTAGGTAACATGGTTAGGAGAATTGGGAGAATGTAAAGAAGATTTGAATGTGCAGTCAGACCTTCCCATGGCAGCAAAATAGGAAAAAGATGAGCAGAGCTTTTAGAGGTCCTGAATAGATCCAACCCAAACATTTTTGACAAAATGGTGGGAAGTAGTGATTCCAAACTGAAATAATCTCTGCAAAAAAATTTTTAAAAATTGCATTCAAAATAAATATTTGGATGACTAAGATATTCCCAAATAAAGTATTTTCACCGAAAGTGAAAATTTTACTCTAAATATATTTGTCAGTGTAGTCAAACATGGAAATGAGGTTGGATATAAGAACTGGGAAAGCTGGGGCCGGGCATGGTGGCTCACATCTGTAATCCTAGCACTTTGGGAGGCCCAGGAGGGTGGATCGCCTGAGGTCAGGAGTTTGAGACCAGCCTGGCCAACATGGCAAAACCCCGTGTCTACTAAAAATACAAAAATTAGCTGGGCGTGGTAGCCAGCGCCTGTAATCCCAGTTACTCCGGAGGCTGAGGCAGGAGAATCGCTTGAACCCAGGAGGCAGAGGTTGCAGTGAGCCGAGATTGCACCACTGCACTCCAGCCCAGGTGAAAGAGCAAAACTCCATCTCAAAAAAAAAAAAAAAAAAAAAAAGATCTGGGAAAGTTGGAGTGTGTGTTAAAATATTGTTGCTATTTACACTCCAATAGCTTGGGGTTCAAATAACTTGCGTTGTTTTAAAATTGCTGAACTAAGAGGCCAGGCGCGGTGGCTCGCGCCTGTAATCCCAGCAGTTTGGGAGGCGGAGGCAGGCGGATCACGGGGTCAGGAGATCGAGACTATCCTGGCTAACATGGTGAACCCCCGTCTCTACTAAAAATACAAAAAAAAAAGTAGCCCAGCATGGTGGCGGGTGCTTGTAGTCCCAGCTACTCGGGATGCTGAGGCAGGAGAATGGCGTGAACCCGGGAGGCGGAGCTTGCAGTGAGCCGAGATCACGCCACGGCACTCCAGCCTGGGCGACAGAGCGAGACTCCGTCTCAAAATAAATAAAATAAAATTGTTGAACCAAGAAGGAATGGGCCCAGAACACTGCAGGCTTGGGGTACAAGCTTTACCCTCACATGCTCAATTATTTGCGTCTAAAGCATGTCCACTACGCTCAGGCAACAAGGTCAGAGGAGGGACGCCTAGCCTCACCAACATGCTGTACCAAGACCACTGACACTCTCGGTGTGCTGTTACTGAACCAGGCTACCAGGTCAGAATTTCCTTGGTTTGGGGTAATTTCCATTTGCAGTCTGTTGGCATCCTTTTCCTATCATTTGGCCTTGGTCAAATTATCTCAGTCCATCAGAGATAATATTGTGGTTCAGCTATAATATTGAACCACAGAAAAGAAAACATTCTTCAGGCATTTCCGCAAATTTCCTCAGTTTACTCCCCTCCCTTCTCCAGGGTCCAGGCTTGCAAACCAAAGGCTATTGGTAAGAGCAGCCTTTGTCAAGCCACAAAAGAACCTGTTATACACTTTCCCCAGGGCCTAGGGGCCTACTTGACATAATTTGCATAACTAAGATCTGCTTCTCAAGTGGTTCTTCAGAACAAAAAAGAACAAGGATAATCTGCTCCAAGGAGTCTTGCTGTTTTTCAAACAGAGACAATGTTTAAAAGCAATTTATTTGACAGAAGTTTAATACAACCAAGAAACCTCTCCACTAGCCAGCCCGGCATACTCTTATTTGTATGCACACATGGACACACACACACACACACACACACACTGACCTAGGTTAGCTTTCTCTCAACTCAGATTCGTGAATGTTTCTGTGGTCTGTGATTGTATACACTCTATATTTTTGTAAAAAGTTGAATTTGTTTAAAGAGTTGAATTTGTTTAAAAAAACTTTGTAAGTTTCCCTTGTAACTGTAGACTCCAATAAACAATATTTAGGGTTTTGGTGGTATTGGAATTAACAAGAGAGTAAAACTGATGAACTACAAGGGCAAGTCATTTGTAAACTCCATAACGTGTCTGAATGTATCAGTCTTTTTGACTTTCTACACTTTAAGCTCTGTCAAGACTCTATTTAGAATATTTAAAATCGCAACTGCTAAAACGTAGCACACTGGTTATGGGTTCTAGATCTGTAGTCAGAAGACCTGGGCTTCAACCCAACACCCCTACTTCCCATCTGTGACTTGGTGAGAGGGAGATCCTCTTTGACTCATTTAGTACCTACTTCATACAGTTGTTGTGCAGATTAAATGAGAAAAATAAAATAAGAGTATTAAACATCCAGTAAGTGCTCAAAAACATCAGTCATTGTAGTTACTATAATCGTTTGTGAAATTTGACTGCCAAGATATTTTGCTTCTAGACAGGGTCTCACTCTGTCACCTGGGCTGGAGTGCAGTGGCACAATCACAGCCCGTCCCACCATTTCTGGCTAATTTTTTGTAGAGATGGGGATCTCATCATGTTGCCCAGGCTGGTCTCAAACTCCTGAGCTCAAGGGATCTGCCTGTCTCGGCCTCCCAAAGTGTTGGAATTAGAGGTGCGAGCCACCATGCCCAAGCGAGTATTTTACTTTCACGACTATACTTACCATGACTCCCACCTGTGTCACTGCCTTCATTTCTATAACCATAGCAAGTATTTACATTGTCATTTACAATATAGACATCTATTACTTTCATCTTTCTGAAATAGGCCCAGTCTTCTAAAATGCAGAAAGCAGAGAATAATTCAATTTAAAAGACTCAGTCTCTTGTTAGTGTCCTATATTTAAACATTTAGCTCAAATATTGATTCTTTCAGCATTTAAATCAATTTTAGATGTTAACAATAGCTAAATCTAATTGCTAGTGACCCTACAATTAACACAATAACACAAATCATGGACATCAAGTACATATTAAAGTCTGATAACAGGTAATTTTTTTCTCTTAGTTCTTTGAGGTTATTGATCAAGCCCAATGTAATTTCTTTCCAAATGGAATTCCGGCTCTTATGTAAGAATAAGGAAGTAACAACATCCCCTGGAAAGGGCTATCAGACCTCCCTGACTAGGTTAGGATGTCAATTGAAAGGAGGAAATGAAAATTAAACATGCCAGCTGAAGCACAGATGGGAAACTGGATAAGCTGTTCACCCTCTATTTTGATTACTACAACATTTGTTAGGGTTAAATGCCTGATGTGTGTTTGGGAATGACAGTTATTCTGCTGCTAAAAAGAAAGGAAATGAATGATCCCATCAACATTGTGATGTGGTTGAGATTTATCTGCATCTAATCTAACCATATTTGGGATATGTTGAAAATCTTGATCTATTTAAAAGGTTCCAATTTGGCAGAACTTTCTTCCTTGTCAGCACTCAGAAAAGCCTTTGAAGTGGATAGGAACTCTACAAGTGAAGGGAAAGATACACATGGAATGAATAGGCCTTAAACATTTTGCAGAATTCCAAATGTCCTTTCCACAGCCACAATCTTCTCCTCCCATGGTTACTCTATGCTCATTTTAAGGAAAAGATTTTCAGTGGATCAGAAACCAGAGGGTGGTATGGAACCGAGGCTACTGCATCTTTGCTATGATGCTGGTGGGTTGCAGAGCCTCTCTCTCCTCCCAGCCTTTCTACATTTGGGGAAAAAATGTCAAGAGAGGCAGAACAACTAAATATATATATATATTTTGGCCGGGTGTGGTGGCTCACGCCTGTAATCTCAATACTTTGGGAGGCCAAGGTGGGAGGATCACCTGAGGTCAGGTGTTCAAGACCAGCCTGGCTGATATGGTGAAACTCCGTCTCTATTAAAAATACAAAACTCAGCCGAGTGTAGTGGTGGGGGCCTGTAATCCTAGCTACTCAGGAGGCTAAGAAAGGAGAATTGCTTGACCCTGGGAGGCAGAGGTTGCAGTGAGCTGAGATTGTGCCACTGCACTCCAGTCTGGGCAACAGAGTGAGACCCTGTCTCAAAATAAAATAAAATAAAATAAAATAAAATAAAATAAATTTGTCCAACAGGAGTTCTAGGAAGAGAGAACAGAGAGAAAAGAATGATACAAATAACAGGATATCCCCCAGAGTTGATATGTAAAACTTTAGATTGAAAGGACCTATTAAGTACAGCACAGGATGAATTTTTTAAAAATAAATAAATAAAAAAGACTCGGCTGGGCACGGTGGCTCAAGCGTATAATCCTAGCATTTTGGGAGGCCAAGGTGGGTGGATTGCTTGAGCCCAGGAGTTCGAGACCAGCCTGGGCAACATGGTGAAACCCTGTCTCTACAAAAAATACAAAAATTAGCAGGGTGTGGTGGTGCAATCCTGTAGTCCCAGTTACTCGGGAAGCTGAGGTGGGAGGATCAGCTGAGCCTGGGAGGCAGAGGTTGCAGTGAGCAGAGATCACATTCTGAAATTTCAGAATGGCATGGAAAAAGTGTTTTAGAACACTTTGGCCTGGTGGGATATGGGGACAGATTACTGTAAATAATTGCAGAGAGATCCTATTGCCACATGGGATGCAAGAAAGCAATGGAGTAGAGAGCGGAGCAGCTCATAATGAACTTGTAAGTAAAGCATGGGAAATGTAAGCAGAGTTGCAAGGAATGTAAAGATTATATAAAACTGACACCAGAAAAGGAATTACAAAATGTAAAAAATGGACTTCCAGTTTTCAATCAGGTATATAAGGAACTTGGAAATTGGGCACTACTTAAGCAGTAGTTCCTGAAGAAAGTGAGTCTTTACTTTAGGTAAGGGAGGAATTTCTTTTTTTTTTTTAAACCAGTTAAACTCCAGTAGCAACTCTGAGTCCTGTTGCTTCAGACTGCCTGGGAGAGACAATCATCAAAATCCCCTCTATAAATTTTGCAGTTATTCAAGGCCAGGCCCCAGAAACCAGACAGATAGATAGATAGATAGATAGATAGATAGATAGATACATACATACATACATACATACATACGTACATACATACATACCTAAATTCATAGATAGAATCAACAACACTGCTTTATTTTGGCATACGTTTTGGCCTAAATTAACACTGCTGCATTATAATCAAGTTTGCATAATCAACTGTTTTTAGCATCCATAAGCTTCAATTAATTTAGAAGATGGTTAAGGCTGGGTGCAGTGGCTCATGCCTATAATCTCAGAACTTTGGGAAGCCGCGTGGGAGGATTGCTTGAGTCCAGGAGTTTGAGACCAGCCTGGGCAACACAGCAAATCCCCACCTCCACAAAAAATTTAAAAAATTAGCCAGGCGTGATGGCGCATACCTGTTGTCCCAGCTACGCTGAAGACTGAGATAGGAGAATCCCTTGAGTCCCAGAGGTCAAAACTGCAGTGAGTCATGATCATGCTGCTGAACTCCCTGGGTGACAGAATGAGACCCCTTCTCAAAACAACAACAACAAAACCATGACAATAGAGCAGTTTCACCAGTCAGAACAGATATGTTATAAATAAAATATTAATGGAATAAATATGGTAGTGTATTGAAAACCATTATATCATGACCTAGGATATTTTACACAACAAATTTGAGATAGTCAACACAAAGAAATCTGCTTAGGTTTACCATGGTAATCTCTAGATGGTGGGAATATAAAATTTTATTTTCTTCAGTTTGTTTTTTGAGGTCAACCTAGAAAATCAATGGGAATAATAAAAAATAGTTAGACCCATATTCAATAAGAAGGCCAGATAAAAGATCATAGCTTCTCTAGATCTTTATTTGATTCCCAGCAGTAATCAAATAAAAGTTCTTTAAAAATATTTTATTCAAGGGCCGGGCATGGTGGCTCATGCCTGTAATCCCAGCACTTTGGGAGGCTGAGGTAGGGGGATCATGAGGTCAAGAGATTGAGACCATCCTGGCCAACATGGTGAAACCCCATCTCTACTTAAAATACAAAAATTATCTGGGTGTGGTGGCATGCACCTGTAGGCCCAGGTATTCAGGAGGCTGAGGCAGGAGAATCGCTTGAACCTGGGAGGTGGAGGTTGCAGTGAACCAAGATCATGCCACTGCACTCCAGCCTGATGACAGAGCGAGATTCTGTCTCAAAAAAAAAATTTATTCATGGTAGCGATAAAAGCTATCTAATAAAATCTCTAGGAATAAATTCAACAAGATTTTTACAAGGTTTATATTAATAAACCCTAAAACTTTCCTGAAGGGTTTGGATTGGTTTCCTAGGGCTGCCATAACAAATCACCATAAATTGGATGGCTTAAACCAATAGAAATTTATTCTCTCATAGTTCAGGAGGCTAGAAGTCTTAAATGACGGTGTCAGCAAAGTTGGTTTTGGAGGCCGTGAGGGAGGTACTGCTTATGCTGCTATTCTAGCTTCTAGTGGTTTTGGCAATTCTTGGTGTCTCTTGGCTTAAAGACACATTACTCCAATCTCTACCTCTATTTTCACATTGCCTTCTCTGCACCTCTGGGTGTCCTTTTCTTTCTCTTATAAGGATACTCTCAATGAATTTAGGGACCACAAGAGTCCTGTACAATATCATCTCAATCCTTACCATATATATATATGTGTGTGTATATATATATATTTAAAATTTTTTGAGAAAGGGTCTCGCTCTGTCACCCAGGCTGGAGTACAGTGGCACAATCATAGCTCACTGCAGGGTCAACCTCCCAGGCTGACGTGATCTTCCTATCTCAGGGTATCTGGGACTATAGGTGTGTACCACCACACCCAGCTAAGTTTAAAATTTTTTTTAGAGATGGCCTCTTACAATGTTGCTCAAGCTGGCCTCCACCTCATGGACTCAAGCAATCCTCCCATCTCAGCCTCCCAAAGTATATATACACTTATATGTGTGTAAATATATACATACTTATGTGTGTGTAAATATATACATATATGTATATATACACATATAAGTATATATGTGTATATATGTATATATGTGTGCATATATACATATATGTATATTGTGTATATACATATGTGTGTGTGTATATATATATTTTAGAGATGGGGTCCCATTCTGTCACCCAGGCTGGAATATCATGGCATGATCCTAGCTCACTACAGCCTCAAACTCTTGGGCTCAAGCAATTCTCTTGCCTCAGCCTCCCAAGTAACTGGGACAACAGGCACCACCACACCAGGTTCTTTCCTTAGTTATATACGTAGGGACCTTATTTTCAAATAAGATTGTATCCTGATATTCCATGTAGACAGGAATGTCAAGGGGACACCACTTAACTCACTGCAGGCTTAACATGACCTGAATAAAGAATGAAATATACCATATTCCTGAGTAGGAGGAGTTAATATTTCAAATATATCATTTTGTAGTTACTAAAAAAAATAAAAATTAAGTGGAGACAAAATAAAATGAAATAAAACGTTAATGGGTTGTGCAGGGTGGCTCTTGCCTGTAAGTCCAATGCTTTGGCAGGCTGAGGTGGGAGGATTGTTTGAGGCCAGGAGTTTGAGACTATCCTGGACAACACAGAGAGACTCTGTCTCTACAAAAAAGTTGAAAAATTAACTAGGTATGGTGGTCCATGCCTATAGTCCTAGCTGCTTGGGAGGCTGAAGTGGGAGGACTCTTGGAGCCCAGGAGTTCACGGTTACAGTGAGCTATGATAACACCATTATACTCCAACCTGGGCAACAGAGTGAGACCCTGTCTCTTAAAAAAAACCAAGCCACTAAATTACTAGAAAACAAGTTAGAAAGGAGGAATATAGACAAGATGAAGCCAACAGAAAACAAATAGATGGTAGAGTTACATCAGATCACATCAGTAAGTTTGTCAAGTGTAATTGGATGTCAGTTTTCTTTATAAAACACTAAATGATATGTAGTTCATTAGAAACACACTTTAAACATAAGGACACAGATGACAGCAAAAGGATGGGAAAAGGACAGCATGAAAATATTAATAGAAAGAAAGCTGGAGGCCGGATACAGTGGCGCACACCTGTAATCCCAGCACTGAGAGGCCCAGGTGGGTGGATCACTTGAGGTAAGGAGTTCCAGACCAGCCTGGCCAACATGGTGAAACCCCATCTCTACTAAAAATACAGAAATTAGCTAGGCGCGGTGGCATGTGCCTGTAATTCCAGCTACTCAGGAGGCTGAGGCAGGAGAATTGCTCAAACCCAGGAGGCGGAGGTTGCATTGAATTGAGATTGTGCACTGCAGCCTAGGTGACAGAGTGAGACCCTGTCTAAAAAAAAAAAAGAAAGAAAGAAAAGAAAACTGGTATGACCATATTTATGAGACAAAGTATACTTTCAGGCAGGAAGTATTACTAGAGATAAGGAAGTACATTTCATAATACTAAAAAGGTTTGCTTCAATAGGAAGACCCAACAATTCTAAATTTGTCTGGATATAGTAACATAACTTTAAAATATATGAGCTGAACTAAAAGGAGAAATAGACAAATTCACAATCATGATTGGAGGTTTTTTGTTTGTTTGTTTTGTTTCTTAGGCAGAGTCTCACTTTGTCACCCAGGCTGGAGTGCAGTGGTGTGATCTCGGCTCACTGCAACCTTTGCCTCCCCAGTTCAAGTGATTCTTCGCCCTCAGCCTCCTGAGTAGCTGAGATTACAGGTGCCCACCACCATGCCTGGATAATTTTTGTTTTTGTTTTTGTTTTTTTGAGACAGAGTCTCACTTTATTGTACAGGCTGGAGTGCAATGGCGAGATCTTGGCTCATTGCAACTTCCACCTCCCAGGTTCAAGTGATTCTCCTTCCTCAGCCTCCCAAGTAGCTGGGATTACAGGTGTGCACCACCACACCCTGCTAATTTTTGTATTTTTAGTAGAGATGGGATTTTACCATGTTGGCCAGGCTGGTCTCGAACTCTTGAACTCATGATCTGCCCGCCTCAGCCTCCCAAAGTGCTGGGATTACAGGCATGAGCCACTGCTCCTGGTCTTTATTTATTTATTTATTTTTAGTAGAGATGGGGTTTCTCCGTGTTGGCCAGGCTGGTCTCAAACTCCTGACCTCAAGTGATCCGCCCACCTCGGCCTCCCAAAGTGTTAGGATTACAGGTGTGAACCATCGAGCCTGGCCTTAATTGTTTTTAACAGACATCTCTCAGTAACTATTAAAAACAAGAAGACCAAAAAGTCAATACAGATATATTTAAACAACACTATTAAGCAACTTGACCTAATTGATATTTATAGAACACTATACCCAGCAACTGCAGAATACACATTCTTTTCAAGCGCATACCAAAGATAGACCATATGCTGGGGCATACAGCAAGTCTTAAAGAATTTCAAAGGACTGAAATTATATGCAGTATATTCACTGACCACCAGAAATCAATACACAAAGATAAGTAGAAAATTCCAAAATGTATAAAAATTAAGGAATATACTTCTAAATGACCTGCGGGCCAAAGAATAAATCACAAAGAAAACTAGAAAATACTTTGAATTGAAGAATAATGAAAATAAAACATCAAAATTTGTGGAATACAGCTTAAACAGTGCTTATAAGGAAATTCATGTTTTGTTTTGTTTTTTAATTTCACAAAGATAATCCAGGCCCAGATGTCTTCAAAGGTGACTCCTTCCAAATATTTAAGGAGGAATACTGACAATCTTTCTCAAACCCTTTCGGAGATTAGAGAAAAAGAGAACACTGTTTTTGTGGCTAACATATTTTATTATGGCTAACATAAATTTGATGCCAAAACAAACATCTTTTCTTCATATGGAAAGGATTATTAATATGTTTTAGAAAAGTATAAGTAATATATTATATATCATAAAATCATAATACGTTTTATTATAAAAAGTATAAATACAACATTAGCAAGTTGAATACAGAGAAATAAAAAAGATAACACATCATTACCAACTGTGGTTTATCAAAGAAAACTATATAATTATCTTAATCAACACAGAAAAAGCATTTGATAAAATATAACACCCACTCAGGAAAAAAAGTGCTCAGCAATTTAATAGAAGGGAGTGTTTTTTTTTTTTTTTTTTTTTTTTTTTTTTTTTTTTTTTTTTTTTTTTGAGACGGAGTCTCGCGCTGTGTCACCCAGGCTGGAGTGCAGTGGCGCGATCTCGGCTCACTGCAAGCTCCGCCTCCCAGGTTCAGGCCATTCTCCTGCCTCAGCCTCCGAGTAGCTGGGACTACAGGCGCCCGCCACCACGCCCGGCTAGTTTTTTGTATTTTTAGTAGAGACGGGGTTTCACCATGTTAGCCAGGATGGTCTCGATCTCCTGACCTCGTGATCCGCCCGCCTCGGCCTCCCAAAGTGCTGGGATTACAGGCTTGAGCCACCGCGCCCGGCCGAAGGGAGTGTTTTTAATCTGACAAAAGCTATCTACAGAAAACCCAGAAACTACGGCTGACATATTTAATGGTGAACCACTGAATGATTTTCCTCTGAGGTGCCACTGCAATTCTGTGGTAGAAAGTACAGGTTTTGGCAGGGCAAGGTGGCTCATGTCTGTAATCCCAGCACTTTGGGAGGCTGAGGTGGGTGGATCCGGAGGTCAGGAAATCAGGACCATCCTGGCCAACATGGTGAAACCTTGTCTCTACTAAAATGCAAAAAATTACCCAGGCATGGTGGCGTGCGCCTGTAGTCCCAGCTATTTGGGAAGTTGAGGCAGAGGAATCACTTGAACCCAGGAGGCGGAGGCTGCAGTAAGTTGAAATCACGCCACTGCACTCCAGCTTGGTGACAGAGCAAGACTCCGTCTCAAAAAAAAAAAAAAGAACAAAAAACAAAAGAAAAACAAAAGTACAGGGGTTTTTTCAACATACAAGGCTAGAACTCTTGGATATCCATATGGAGAAAAACAACACAAAGTTGATGATATGGTTTGGCTGTGTCCCCACCCAAATCTCAACTTGAATTGTATCTCCCAGAATTCCCACATGTTGTGGGAGGGACCCAGGGAGAGGTAATTGAATCATGGGGACTGGTTTCCATACTATTCTTGTGATAGTAAGTCTCAGGAGAACTGATCGATTTATCAACGGTTTCCGCTTTTGCTTCATCCTCATTTTTCTCTTACTGCCACCATTTAAGAAGTGACTTTCACTTCCCACTAGGATTCTGAGGCCTCCTCAACCATGTGAAACTGTAAGTCCAAATAAACCTCTTTTGGTTCCTAGTTTCAGGTATGTCTTTATCAGCAGCATTGAAAATGAACTAATACACTTGACCTCTACCTTACACCATATACAAAAATTATTCAAGATTGCTCATAAATATAAATATCAAATTAAAAAATCAAACTTCTAGACGAAAATATAGGAGAGAATCTTCATGATTTTAGGGTAGGCAAAGATTTCTTAAACAGAATAAAAAGACAATAACCATACAAGAATAAAAGCATAATTGGACTTCGTGGAAATAAAAAGTTATTTTGTTTACTAAAAAATATCAATAAAAGAGGGAACCGGTAAGTCACAGGCAAGGATAATATTATCATTATCTATCCATCTGTCTGACAAAGGGGTTCTATCCAGAATCTATAAAGAACTTACACAAATCAAATAAGACAAAAATATTTATTTATTTATTTATTTATTTATTTTTTTATTTTTATTTTTTTTTTTTTTGAGACGGAGTCTCGCTCTGTTGCCCAGGCTGGAGTGCAGTGGCACAATCTCGGCTCACTGCAAGCTTTGCCTCCTGGGTTCATGCCATTCTCCTGCCTCAGCCTCCTGAGTAGCTGGGACTACAGGCGCCTGCCACCACGCCCGGCTAATTTTTTGTATTTTTAGTAGAGACAGGGTTTCACAGTGTTAGCCAGGATGGTCTCGATCTCCTGACCTCGTGATCTACCCGCCTCGGCCTCCCAAAGTGCTGGGATTACAGGTGTGAGCCACCGCGCCTGGCCGACAAAAATATTTTTATAAGGAATGGGCAAAAGCCTTGAACAACCATCACACAAAAGAGAATATCCCAATGGCCATTATGTGTATGAAAAGATAGACAACATNAGGGTAGTACAAAATGGTACACATTTTTGAAGGCCAATCTAATAATATACATGAAAATTTTAATACATCTACCCCAGTTGGGCATGGTGGCTCACACCTATAGTCCCAGCACTTTGGGAGGCTGAGGTGGGAGGACTGCTTGAGTCCAGGAGTTCAGGACCAGCCTGGAAAACGTAGTGAGACCCTGTCTCTACAAAAATAAAAAAATTGGTGGGGCATGGTGGTGTGTAACTTCAGTCCCAGTTACTTGACAGGTTGAGGAGGGAAGATTGCTTGAGACCAGGAGGTGGAAGCTGCAGTGAGCTGTGATTGTGCTACTGCACTCTAGTCTGGGCAACAGAGTGAGACGCTGTCTGAAAAAATATATATGTGTGTGTGGGGGGGGTGTGGGTGGGTGTATGTATATATGTGTGGGTATATATATATACCCACACGTATGTACACACTTATATATGTAAAAATACATATATACCCTTTGACTCAGAAATTTAACTTTTAGCAATTTACCCTAACAAAATATTCATACAAGTACTCAAAGATATGTGTGAAAAGATAGTAATAAAACATTAGTCATACAAGAAAAAGCTTGGGGAAAAAAGACACATTCATCAACATGTCTTTGATGATTATCTAAATTATCTAAAACAGATAATTAAAATAATATTCATGAAATATGTTATAGCCATTAAAGAGCTTGAGGTTTATCTATATATTTTGATCTACTAAAAATGAGACTGAATTGTGTAAACAAAGATGGGAAAGCTCAGGCTTCCACCCCCCATATCCAGTCACTTAGCTACTCTGTCTCAGTTTCTTTATTTGTAAAATAAAGTTAATAATATTGTCCTTCCTAATCCATCTCACAAGTGAGAATCAAGTGTAAGAAGTCTTTTGAAAGACAGAAAGTGTTATGGAAGTGCAAAGTGTTATTCCTGAAATAACATTCTCTTTTTAACTAAAACTTTGTTTCTTTTAAATCACCACTCAGTCCAGATGTATTTTCCCTATCACTGATTTAGACTGGTGTTTCTCAAAATGTAGGTAGCAAAGTATGGGCACCAGATCAAAATGGATGTGGAAACATTATTAAAACATTATTAAAAGTACTGAGCCCAATCTCAACCTACCAAAGTTTTGGAAACCCTGTTTTAGATGGAAATGTGCATTAAGGCCATCTTTTCTCTTTCATTTAGAAGAATCTGGGCTGACTCTCATTCATGGAAGCCTTCAAGTTTGACTGTCTTGGCTTATCATTTGTCCTCAATGCAGGAGTCACATGGGCTGGTAAAGTAGTACAAATGGTACCCCCATTTATGAAATCCCCATAGTAGCCAAACACATTTGATGAAAAGAACAATGTGATGCCACTTTATAGACAAACATGAATCCCAGTTTAGCTTTAAGAACCGTAGCTGTTGGAAAACACCATCTCCTGGGCAGCTGCTTTGGCTACTGTCCGCAATTAATTTAGCAGAGTCTCAAAAATAGAAAGCAGCCTCTGTTCTGTTATATAATAAACAGTGCTTTATTTGAAATGACAATATTTACTTTTCCTATAGTGAACTCCAGAAGCCTACTAGGCAGTGGGCAAACAGTAGAAATACCTAAAATGGAAACTTGAGAAAGCAGTTTAGCTAGTACAGTTTACTTTCTACTTGACCAACAAGTAATTAGAAGAGCCCCTCCATGTTACTCACATTTTATCTAGTTTGTACAGGATCATGGATTCCATGTGACTTTACAATCACCATGTACATCTTTCTTGTTTTGATGTGTCTTGAAACATGCAAGACAGATGTGAAATAATGAGTTCTCCAATATTCAAGTGTTTAAGCAGAGCTGAGGGTTGTCCCACCAAGAATGTTTTCTAAAGGATTCTACTAAGATTGGCAGGTTCAACTGCCAGTTGACTTCTCAGCCTCTTCCAACAGCAAAGAGTCTGGTGTCTATGTTTCCATTATCTCATTTTCAAGTTATCTTTAAAGGGAAAATATTATAAATTATGATTATTAATTTTTTCAGTATTTGATATCTTTTATGAATGAGAAGCTGTGATTTATGTGTTCTTTGTTATAAAAACCCTTTATAAACCTTTATAAGCAACAGATGACCTCTATTTGCAATGTAGACAACTTTTTTTTTTTTTTTTTTTTTTTTTTTGAGACGGAGTCTCGCTCTGTCGCCCAGGCTGGAGTGCAGTGGCCGGATCTCAGCTCACTGCAAGCTCCGCCTCCCGGGTTCCCGCCATTCTCCTGCCTCAGCCTCCCAAGTAGCTGGGACTACAGGCGCCCACAACCGCGCCCGGCTAATTTTTTGTATTTTTAGTAGAGACGAGGTTTCACCGTGGTCTCGATCTCCTGACCTTGTGATCCGCCCGCCTCGGCCTCCCAAAGTGCTGGGATTACAGGCGTGAGCCACCGCGCCCGGCCAACTTTTTTTTTTTTTTTGAGCCAGAGTCTACCTCTGTTGCCCAGGCTGGAGTGCAGTGGTGCGATCTCTGCTCACAGCAACCTCCGCCTCCCGGGTTCATGTGATTTTCCTGCCTCAGTCTCCCAAGTAGCTGGGACTGCAGGCATGCACCACCATGCCTGGCTAATTTTTGTATTTTTAGTAGAGACAGGATTTCGCCATTTTGGCCAGGTTGAACTCCAGACCTCAGGTGATATGCCTGCCTCAGCCTCCCAAAGTGCTGGGATTACAGGCATGAGCCACTGTGCCCAGCCTGGACAACCACGTTTAACTTCTTCATAGAGCCTATTTTCTACTCCTTTTATCATATTGTGACAACTCTCCAGAGCATCTCCATTTCTTGCAAATCTTGAGGGAGAGCAGGTCTAATTGAGTCACACTATTCCACAGGGGTTATGTACAATGAAGAGATGTTTAAAAACTTTTGGCCTTTTAAGCTGGCATTTAGCTAGCAATACTGGCTACTCTGCACTGTTCATTGGACAATGAGATTTGCTTAATTTTTGCAACGGTGCTTGCATTTTCTTCAGAGGTTTTTCTTTCTTGTCACTCCTGATCTGGTGTCACTTCCTACTGTCTCATTTAGCAAGATCAATCACCTAAAAAGGACAAATGATTTCATATCTCATTACTAGCTAGAGACATTTTAATTCCTACAAAATTCTTCAGAAACCCAAAGATTCTCCTCCCATCCTGCCAAAAATCTAATCTACAAGTCCTCTTCAAAATGGTACAAAGAAAAGTAAATTTTGATTAGATAAAAATTTGAAGTTTAGACGTACTCCTGCTGATTTGTTATGCTCCGCTCTTAGGCAGAGTGAATGTTTATTCTCAAAGCCCACCGACCAGCTGCATCAAAATTATCTGGGGTGCGTCCGGCGCAGTGACTCAAGCCTGTAATCCCAGCACTTCCGGAGGCTGAGGTGGGTGGATCAACTGAGGTCATAAGTTTGAGACCAGCCTGGCCGACATGGCAAAACTCCATCTCTACTAAAAATACAAAATTTAGCTGGGCATGGTGGCGAGCGCCTGTAATCCCAGCTACTCTGGAGGCTGAGGCTGGCGAATCATTTGAACCCGGGAGGCGGAGGTGGCAGTGAGCTGAGATCATGCCGTTGCACTCCAGCCTGGGTGACAGAGCCAAACTCCGTCTCAAAAATAAATGATCTGGGTGCTTGTTAAAATGCAGAATTCATGGTCCCACTTTAAACTGAGGGAATCAGAAACTCCTGGGGCAGGGTCCAGTAAACTGTATTTTATAAATGTCTCAGGTCATTTGCACGTACACTACAGTTTGTGAAACATTGCCCTAAAGATCAACCAAATTCTTAATTTCTAGTATATCTTATATTTCTTCTCCTCAATAAGCCAAAGAAAGAATTGTAAGCAGTGAAAATACAGGCCAAATCCTGTCATAGGATGTGTATTCTATTGTAACACTGTTTATGATCACTTAATAGCTTCTGTGTGGGACAGTTAAGCTGTAATAATTACCTCATGGTTCTGTAATCTGTGTGTCTCCTCCCACATGACATTTGTACCAACTAAGACTATGGCTTACTTCCAGACAGAATGGAAGAACTACCAGATCTAGGTGGGCTGATGCCACTTCATGTTACATTATTTTTCTTGGTAATTTAAAGACATTTATAAAATTTCTCACAAATCTTGACCCTGAATTATAGAGGAAAAAAATATTTTCCAAAATATTTTAAGGGAAAAAATATTTTACAAAAACTCACTAAATCCAGGTCACTTTAGTCACTGACCTCTTTGTGAAAAATTGCCTGTTAAATAAATAGGGAAGAATCTGGGATTTATAGCTCTTGCCCCCAAACTGCCTCTGAATTATATTACCTTAAGCAAATTACGCAAACTCTCTGCCACTGTGTTTTGGATTTTTTTTTTTTTGAAGCAGGGTCTTGCTCTGTTGCCCAGGCTAGTGTGCAATGGTACAATCATAGCTCACTACAGCCTCAAACTCCTGGGCTCAAGTAATACTCTGGCTACAGCCTCCCCAGTAACTGGGACCAGAGGCGCATACCACCATGTCTGGCTTTTAAATTTTTTTGTAGAGACAGGGTCTCACTATGTTTCCCAGGCTGGTCTTGAACTCCTGGGCTCAAG
This sequence comes from Theropithecus gelada, assembly GCF_003255815.1. Classification (NCBI taxonomy): domain Eukaryota; kingdom Metazoa; phylum Chordata; class Mammalia; order Primates; family Cercopithecidae; genus Theropithecus; species Theropithecus gelada. The sequence continues at coordinate 61,995,415 of NC_037675.1, read as the reverse complement.
TGATCCTCCCATCTCAGCCTCCTAAAGTGTGATTACAGGCTTGAGCCACTGTGCCCAGCTTTTGCTATGTTTTTGTAAGAGAGATAATCACTGTTTGTAATAAGGATGATACTTCCCAAAATTTTAAGATGGATGAGATCAGGCATGTAAAATATTACATGTTCTTGAATGAGGTATGCTAAAAGAAATGAAAATTGGGCTCGGCGTGGTGGCTCACGCCTGTAATCCCAGAACTTCGAGAGGCTGAGGCAGGCGGATCACCTGAGGTCGGGAGTTCCAGACCAGCCTGGCCAATATGGTGAAACCCCCGTCTCTACTAAAAATACAAAAATTATCTGGGCATGGTGGCAGGCACCTGTAATCCCAGCTACTCGGGAGACTGAGGCAGGAGAATTGCTTGAACCTGGGAGGTGGAGGTTGCTGTGAGGCCGAGATCGTGTCATTGCACTCCAGCCTGGGTGACAGAGTGTGACTCTGTCTCAAAAAAAAAAAAAAAAAGAAAAAAAAAGAAAGAAAAGAAAATTATTACGATTCCCTTTATAGGCCTTTAATGAGTTATTAACCTATCATTGATGAATCTGCCTCTTGAAATATTTCACTTCTTGTTTTTTCAGGCTTACTGGAGTGATGTAATCTGCTCATAAATTTTCCAGGAGTATTTGGGGAACTTTAAAATTGAAAAAGCAACATAATCTCCCTCCCAAACACACATGCACACACACATTTGCATGTACTTGCACTCCCTAAGACCACAGCGTGCATCTTTATCTTCACTTTCTATTGACTAGATTGATTGAACTTACTAAACCATTTGGGTCATCAAAGCCTCAAGTGCCTTGGGTTAGCTAAAGTATCACAAAGTCCACTAGCTCATTAGCAGTAAACCCTAATGTAGCAAAGTGATTAGAAATAAATTATTTACTTAATGTCATTTGCTTGTAAAAATCATCCTTCCCATTTATAGTTTCAGTTGCTATTATGCAAAACTGTTCTTCTAAAATTTTGCTCATTCAAAATTAAGGATTTTTGAGAATCCGATTAGACACAAAGAAAACCAACACCTATCTGCATATTGCCATCATTAAATTCTTTAGTAATAAGGAACCCCTAGTTGGCTCAAGAGAATGTTTAAAGATTTTTCCAATATTTTCGATTTGCAGAGTGGGAAAAAGGATTTTAAAATATCATTGAATCTACTTGTTTGAAGCTAATTAGCATACATTGTTGTGTTATTTTTAAAGTTAATTTTATAAGCCCAAGATATGTAACTTTTATGAAAAAAGAAGAAAAAACTGGAAAAAGAATCAGAATCTGGTATACATAAACAGATAAAATGGGTTGACAAGGGCTGGGCGCAGTGGCTCACACCTGTAATCGCAGCCCTTTGGGAGGCCGAGACGGGTGGATCACCTGAGGTCAGGAGTTTGAGACCAGCCTGGCTAAAATACAAAAATTAGCCAGGCATGGTGGCAGGCGTCTGTAATCCCAGCTACTCGGGAGGCTGAGTCAGGAGAATTGCTTGAATCCCAGAGGCAGAGGTTGCGGTGAGCAGAGATCGCACCACTGCACTCCAGCCCGGGCGACAGAGGGAGACTCCGTCTCAAAAAAAAAAAAAAAGAAAAAGGTTGACAAGTAGCCAGGCATGTTGGCACATGCCTATAGTCCCAGCTACTCAGGAGGCTATGGTGGGAGGATTGCTTGAGCCCAGGAGTTTGAGTGCAGTCTGGGAAATGTAGCAAGATCCCATCTCTAAAAAAGGTTAAAAAAAAAAAATGGGTTGACAGATACAAAGAAAAATAAGTGAGGAATGCATATAATGGTGTGCTGAGGCTGCTCCTCTTGGACTGTGGGTCCATGTGAAAAAAAAAAAATGTTCTGGAACTGAGTAACAAATCACTATTGAGAAATGCCTTACAGGGTTACATAAAAGTATTGTTATTATTTTTGTTGAGACATAGTCTTGCTCTGTCTCCCAGGCTGAAGTGCAGTGGTGCATCTCGTCTCACTGCAACCTCTGCCTCCTGGCTTCAAGCAATTCTCCTGCCTCAGCCTCTTGAGTAGCTGGGATTACGGGCGAGTGCCACGAGGCCCGGCCAATTTTTGTATTTTTAGTAGAGACGGTGTTTCACCATGTTGGCCAGGCTGGTCTTGAACGCCTGACCTTGTGATGCGCCCACCTCGGCCTCCCAAAGTGCTGGGATTACAGGCTTGAGCCACCGCGCCCGGCCTACATAAAAGTATTTTTATCCATCTTTACGGTGTCTGTGAAGAGATCTGGGGATAATTCAGTTGCTTTGGTTTTTTGGTTTTGTTTTGTTTTGAGATGGAGTCTTATCTGTCACCCAGGGTGGAGTGCAGTGGTGCGATCTCAGCTCACTGCAACCTCTGCTGCCCAGGTTCAAGTGATTCTCCTGCTTCAGCCTCCTAAGTATCTGGGATTACAAGCATGCGCCACCATGCCCGGCTAATTTCTGTATTTTTGGTAGAAATGGGATTTCACTATATTGACCAGGCTGGTCTTGAACTCCTGACCTCAGGTGATCCGCCCACCTTGGCCTCCCAAAGTGTGTGATTACAGGCGTGAGCTACCATGTGTGGCCAGTTGCTTTGGTTTGGTTGACTTCACTTCTTAAACAAATATGAGGATGAAACAATCACAAATGTTTCTAATATTTTCTGAACAAGGAAGTGAGATGTTAGCACCTTTTTTTCAGTACTGTATCTACCATTATAGGATCTGTTGGGTAGTCTTAATTTCAGGCTTTCTAGAAAAAGCAGTATATTCTGATTTGGGAGTTTCTCCCATACGGTAAAAATAAAATGTGAAATTTCAGTAACTGGCATGAAAAATTTTAGTAGTACCCAGGAAGTTTTCATAAACTAGTGTTTTCATATAATATGGAAGTTTCAATGTTTTGAAGGTTCAGTAAATAATGAGTATACAAGAGTGAAGTCTAAATTACCCATTCAGAAGGGTAACCCTATAGCCCACATGTCTGGATTCATGTATGCAGATGGACAGATACACTTCATTTCTCCTGGGAAGTTGAGCTCTAAAAAGCTATCACTCAGAACAGACAGTTTTATGATTGCATGAAAAGAAAAGGAAAGATGACAAAGTTGTTATAAAAATGAAAGGCCTTTTGCAGTATTAACAGCTGAAAACATTAAGATTTCAACTAAGAAACAAAAATCAGCTTAAAACTGCAAATTAAAAAGAAAAAGAAAAAAAAAAAAAAAAAAAAAAACTTGTGCAGAGGGTTTGAAGCATATGGACACCCACCCAGCTAGCAATGAGGGCAATGGGAGCCCCAGACTTTAGCTTATTAAAGATGACCTTTCCCCTCTCTAAAATTTCAAAGCTGACGTTTCAAGTGCTGAGCAGACTGTGTGCCATATGTAACATGACCTCAGCTCCACTCTGCCTGAGCACTGATGGCATCACTAATGAGAGGTGAAAGGTCCTTTTCTTGCAGCTTTTTCAGAAATCCACCAATTCTTGCCTGTGAAGTAAGGCTCCTCCCTCCCCTCCCTTGGTTTCAAGAGAACGGCATTTAATACACAGCCTCAAAACACTTTTATTACCGTCAATTTGCTTATAGCCATAGCCAAATGGCAGGATGTACAATCACATGCAGAAGAAAATATTTATTTTGACTCAGAAGGCAAAGGGATTAAGAGAACATTGTATTAACCTTGCCTTTCATCTGTGTTTTAAAGGGAAAGTCTCCTGAGGCATCCATTGAAGTTCTATTTTTTAATAAAGAGTATCAAAGGCTTTTAGGAGACCAGGTGTGTTTTTAACTGAGAGGAGAGAAAGGAAAGAAGCTTCAAGAGAGAGAAAAGGCAGTTTTCACAAAGCTGCTTCAGAGACTGCAAAAAGATGTATATGCTGGAATCTGTTACAGGCATTCCTAACAGCCAGCCTCCTCCACCGTCCCCCACCCCTTTTTTTCCTCCTGCTTGGAAACAAAATAGCTTTTTTTCCAAGCAGGTTGTTATCATATTCCTGGCATGGTCAATTTCCGTTTGCCAAGAAAATATTTAGGCTGATCAAAGAAATTAGAAAATCGGCTGAATAGAAACAGACGTTCCCACAAGAGAAGCGCTTCTCAATGTGAAGAGGCAGACGGACTGCAGCCCACCCAGTTACTCCTAGGAAATAGCTCTCCTGCCAAAGGCGGAACTACAAGGCCACCTGGATTCTGGATTCTGCTGGAGGGGTTACAGAAGAGTCAAGACTTCCCAGGAAATTCAAATAGAGACTGGAGTTTGAGGCGCTCTGGCGGCAGACGTGGATGGAGATGATCGGCTCTAGTATCTATGTACAAATCAGGAGGGCCTTTACGTCCATGAATCCAGAGTGACCTTTCAAGGCAGAAGAGAAGTGAGTCTGGGATCCTTTTGTTTTGCTTTGCCTGGTTTACTACGCTCATGGCAAGAACACATTATCCTGGGTAGATGACAGAGAAGTATGTACTTTTGGAATGGAGGGATAGCTGTTTCACCCGCATTAACACGAGTTCAGTTTTTTTGATGCGTGGATTTGGGTGGAGAATGGTTGATAGTAGTTGTCTTTGGGACCTTATTGTCTCTGCGTGCGCTTCCCGGCCAGTTGGTGACGGTAAATGAGACGGTCTTCCATCTCTTTGCTGTTCCTGGGTAATGCGCGGCCAAACTAAGTCCACTTGCTGCGGCGCTTCGACGCGAAGGACTGGCTAGGGTCGCGGCTTCCGGCCGCAGGTTCCACGAAACCGAGAAGCCGGCTCCGCTTACTGAAAGGAGATCCCGATTCCCCCGCTCGTCTCGCGCAAACTGAGGCACCTCATTCGCCAGCGAAGCGTCGCCGTCCTTATCCCAACGCCTCCAGTTTTTGGAGGGAAAAAGTGAGGGAGGGATGGCTCTAAAAGAAGGCGATTATGGAGACAGCTAAAGAAACCAAAGAAAACTCCCTCCTCGCAAGTCCCGTCCGGGACTACGTGGCGCTGGCGAGGCCAAGGTGGGCTGAGCGGTCCCCGGGCTTTGGGCCGAGAATCCGCTCCGCTATCCCAGACCCTTCTTGCCGCGCGTTCTTCACTCCGGGGGCTCGGCCGGGCAGATTTTCTTTCTTGTTTTTGTTTTTTGTTTCCGTTCCTGCCGGCCGGGCGAAAACTCCTTTGCCAGGAAGACAGCGCCCTCTTTCTCCTCCGGCCGCGCCGCCGCCGGCCTGCGCCGGCTCTCCACTCCACTGACCTCCCCGCGCCTCCTTCTGGTCCTCGCCCTTCAGGCCCCGGCCCCTCTTTCCTCATGCCCCAACGCCTGTGGGCCCCACGCACCGCCAGAGGGAACAACCCCAGAGAGCAGCGAGCAAGGGCCGAAGCCTGCCCGCGTCCCGGCCCTCAGGCCAGCCCGGCGCGATAGCGCGACCTCTGGCTACCAGCCTGGGCTGAGTCGGCCCCGCGCAGACGCGGCACCCGAGAGCTCCCGCGCAGCCCGGGGAGGGAGTTTCTGGTGTAGGCGGCGGGGCGACGAGTGAGGCCCAGCTCTCCGAGACCCCGCGCTGCGGGCCAGCGGAAAGGGCTGCGAGCACACCGGGCGGTTAAGCCTCCCCCAGCGTCCACGCGCGGATACTTGGTTGCGCTCGCGCACCTGGCACAGCGTGTTATTCTGAGGCCCAGGATCAGTCCGCGAAACGTGGACCCGGGTCTGCACCCGGGTGTTGGGTGAGGGTGGCGGGTGAACTTGAGTAGAGGTAAGGAAACATCTTACGGCCTTCTTCCAAGTCCTAAAAGCGTCCCTCGCAGCCCGCCTGTTTGCTGGCAGCCTCACCCTGCTGGCTTCCAGGAGGGCTTTGTCAAGCACTGCCGCGGTGTTGGAAACCTTGTTTCAAAGTCCAAGCCTAAGCGAGTGGGCGAGACGCGCAGAGGAGCATGGGTGAGTGGGCACCTTCCCAGCACCCTCTACCCAATGTCTCTTTTCCCACTGCTCAGAGGACTGGTCATTCAGACAAACGCCGCGCGGCCCTTTTGGGAACAGAAGCGGTCGAGCTTCTGTCCGCGAAAATCTGGATCCTTTAGAATCCGAACAATATGCTTGCGTGAGAACGCAAAAAGAGATTCACGGCGTGAGTATGCACCGACTGAGGTACAGGCCTGAAGTGCTCCCACCCCCCCGAATTCCTACCCGCTCCTGGGTGTCACAGGGGTAGTTTGCTTCCAGCTGACCCTACTGCACAACACAGGCGGCTCCCAGAAATGCACTAATTGAGTCACAAACCACTGGCCCCAACTAACAAAGCGATCCATCTCAGCAGCTCAGCGCCCAATTTGTCCGCAGCACTTTCTTCCGCAATTCAGAAGCATTATCTTGTTTTAAAAAGTATCACGGCAGAGACGTGGCAATTATCCTGAGCTCTGGTTACACTAAAAGGCTTAGGCTGAGAAATGGAAGAATACAAATGCCGCGAGCATGCTGATTGCCTGGCTGCCGAGCCTGGACCGGGAGTAGGGGAGGCGAACTAGAGCTTTCGGCCGGGGAGAAGGGAGGCAGGCGCAAGTTCCCACTTGTGGTCCTCTCCGGGTGGCACCAGCGAGAAAGGAGTGTTGGCCCTTTATCTCTAAAGGCTAAGGATTCCCAGCGACGAATCCCCAAAGGTCGAGGGAGAAGAGGTCAAATCCCAATAGGACCAGGCCAAGCTTCTGGTCTCAGGGTCTGGGTTTTGGGTCAGGAACAGGTTGGGAACTTCAGGCACTGCTGGGATAAGGAACAGGAGAAAGGTCAAGGGTTAGTGAATGAGATGGGGGCGGAGGGGGGGGCGGGACGGAGATTCCAGTCTCTCTTCAGGACACCCACTCTACAATTGGGCAATTGGGGAGGAGGAAGGCATCGGGAGAAACGACCCGAAGGAAAGAGAAGCTGGCTCTTTGCAATGGGAAAAGGCGTTCACTCCTGAACTAGGGGCAGGCCTGTGGCTGGGTGGACGCTGTAGGGTGGGAACGCTCGATAACTGGAGAGTCCCAGAGACCACCAGGCCTTTCCGCACCAGGAAAAAAAAAAAAAAAAAATCTGCTCTAAGAATCTTCATCTCGGTCCACCAGGGTGAGTTTGGGCCTGGAAACTGGGGGGAAAGAAAAGAGAGTAACGAAAGGTTTTCGGGTGGCAGCGCCCCGCGTGCAGATGTCTGCTCTCGCCAGCCGCCCAGCCTGCTGTGGCAGCCACGCTGTGCGCGTGTCTTTATCCTTCAGCTCAAACCAGCCCCCACATCTTGAAGTAATCAGCAGCCGAGAAGAGACTCGTCCCCCTGGCATCTCAGGTTAAAGAAGGAGGTCCAGGAAAATGTGGTAGAGCCATTACAAGAAACCCGAGCCGCAGTCATCAGGGACTCCAATTGCCATCGCATTAGGATTGATTAGAGACCAGCAGTACCGTAATGACCCGGAAAGAGGGGCAGCCGGGGATTATTAATATCAGAATGTGGGGGAGTGGGGGAGGCAAAGTGGGGAGGGAGAAGTTTCAAATTACTAGGATTTATATGTAAGTGCAAGTTTACCTGAGGAAACCAGATAGTCAATGAATCACGCTAACGATAAATCTAATTGCATTTCAAATTTCACGAAGCCTGATTTTTTGGAGAGTGGAGTAAAACCATCATGAAACCAAGCCAATATCTTAGTTTTTATAAACACGTAGTTTTATAAGTTTATTGTAAGAATTCAAGTGAAGAGATGGGGAGGAGCCCTAAATGTCTGCTTTCCTTGTCATTGGGCCTCCTTACCATTTGGACTCTAAATAACTTCATTTTTTTTCTCGTGGGAGTGCATTTTTGAGTCGCTTTGGTTCTTCCCTCCAGGGATATGGGGCAATGGAGTGGACATTTTTTTCAGAGCCTGCAGAGGAGTAATAAACCAAAATTTAAGTGAAGCAGTGATACCTGGGTAGTGGTTTTTGTTTTTTGTTTTGTTGAAGACATGAATGATCAGGATCCCAAGGAGATGTGGAGAAGAGAGTGGTTTGTCTCCTTCCTCCAAATATGAGCCAAAACAAATCAGCCCCTGATGGTCCGGGCTGAAATACAGCTCACTGGATAATTAACTCCATCTTTCCAGTCCACCCTAACTGTTTATTTAGTGTCACCCTGCATTACCGTCACTAGCACTTTCCTCTGAACAGGAGGAGCTGCAGGCTTTCACCTCCCAAAAGGAAATTCTTTTTAGCTTAGACAGATGTGGTATTCAGGATGTACATAAGTTGAGAAAAAAAAGTTGATTGGAAATTCAATGGAAGATAAGCGGTTTTGGAGAGTTTCATTTCATAAACCTGCCCTAAGGAGAGATTTTAAAAGACAGGGAATGGGCGGGGGGTGGGGGGGGGGCGCGGAGTCCCTTAAATTCTTAAGAATTGTTTCTTGTGACACCTTGGCACCACTTTCCAGAGAGGTAGTTGCCATCTGATGTTGAGTAGGGTCTTCTAGCTCAAACCTGGCGATTGGTCAGAGCTTTCTCTGAGGGCAGCTGGTTAGCCCTTTTCTCCCCTAGGTGGCCAATACACCTTTGCCCACCCTCCCTGCAGGCCAGGCCATCTTTTGCCCGCCCTGCACTCCCCGTGAAAGTTTCTCGCCAAGTAAGGCCTACTACACCGCCCAGACTTGAGGGTCTACTCTCAAGTGAACCTACCTGCGCTGCCTCAGTCAGTGGGTGACATAAACACACTCTGTGAAACCTCACAGTGCCCAGTCCCGGAGAGATAAAAATGAGGGCCGAGAGCCGGCGGGGGGCGTGGTGGGGGGGAGAGGGAGGGAAGGAGGAAGAAAGAGGAAGAGGAACAGGAAAATCAATGAGAAAGAGGAGAAAGAGAGGAAGAGAGAGATAAGGAGAGAGAATGAGAAACAGGTTCACATACAGACAGAATGAACGAGCGTCCTCTTTCAGATGGATAAAAGAGTCAGAGACACACTCTGGGAAAGACCTGCCGCGAGGACACACGTAGAGGGAGAGAGAGGATAACTCTTCCAAAGACACACACCTCAGCTCTGTTCCCCTCCAATCTGAGCTCTCTCCCAGCGCTTGACCCTCGGTCGGTCCATCTGTCTGTGTGTGTTTCTCTCTTTCTCCCTTCCCCGACCTCGAGACAATACGGAGATGGTATTTTCGGGAGTCGCGCGGGGCGGCACGGTTTTCAGCGGCGAGTCAGGCTCACAGCTGGCTCTGTTTGTCCAGGTGTGGGCGGTGGTGGTGGTGGGGGGCGGCGGTCGCCCTGAATCTTGGGCCAGCGCAGCGTTTTCGCACCAAGGAAGTAGGAGGCTCTGCTCTCGAGCTTCCCGCTTCCAGGAGAAAACTTCCTCCCTCCGTACATAGATAAATACACTTGGGGAACAGACAAATCTTCATTGTTCAGAAATAAGCTGAGGAGGCCCGCCTGCTCCCCTCCGCCAGGCAGAGAGAGGCAGGGAGGGAGGCGGGGGCCGCGCGGATCCGGTGTCACGTTGCAGATTCCCACTAAAGATAACGAAACGTGATCTATTTTTCAGAACAGCAAGTGGATGGGAAAGAACCTTGACAACACAAAACTCATTTACTAATGGACTGGTTTTGGGTTTCTCTTCTCTGAGTCCGCAAATCTCTCTGCCTGAGCCCCAGGCCTATTCAGACCTCGTGGGGAGCGGCGTCCCCCAGGAACAGGTGGGCTGCTGCTCCGGCGCCACGCCGGCCGTCAGAGTCGGAGTTCCCAAGGGTCGAGGGCACCCGGAGTTTCCTACTAAGCACAAGAAAAATAATTTTGGCACTTCAGCCCGGATTTGGGGAGTCTCCGCACTGCCCCAGAGCGATGACACGAATTTATTGAAGAAACACCTCTCTGTGCCCTCCCTTTCCAAATATTTGTAGGTAGAGTAGGATCCTCACCGTCGTTCTGGATGGTGAAAGAATTCCAACAAAGCTGCCCGGGAGCCCCAAAGTATCTTGCTCCAAGCCAGAAGGGAAACAAGTGGGTCCCAGCTAGGGGTGTTTGCATCAAGGCCTATGTGAACCCAGCTGAGAAACCCTAGCAACTGCTAATGCTGTCCCATGGAATGCTTTTTTGTCGACTAATTATGCGCACGCGGCCGTTACCTGCACAGAGGAGGCACTGGAGAGCCGAAACCTGGCATCGGGCGCTCCTTGCCAGCGGTGTTCTCTCCCGAGCCGCTGGCTAGAGTTGCTTGTTTCCTTTAAATCTCCAACGCATCTCTGCTTTTCGTGAGATTTGCATTGACAGCAAAGGTTTTATGTTACCAGAACAACTCAAACCTTTCTGCGTGCGATTTTAAATGGATCATTTGGTTTAGGTGGTTTGTAAATTCATGTCATTTTATCTTTTTTAGTGATTTTCAGTAAAAGATTCCATTTTGGGAAACCTTATATATCCGAGCCAATAATTAACATTTATAACAATTGGTTCCCCTAACCGAGGGATCGAAATAGCAGGTAGACTCCTTGGTATAAAGCGCAGAGCACTTTCCATTTCCAGTTACTCGATCTATTGGATTAAGCGGGAGGAAAAATGTTGGCGGGCCCAGTCACGGCCTCCGAGGAAGAGCACCTCTTCTCTTCTACCCGGGTTCCCGCAATCACAGCTTCTACACGTCGTTTTCCCAGTTGACGGCAATGTATAGTACGTCCTGGTTCCTTTTGAAGACAAGTAAAAAGAAATAGGCAGGTAGGTCTGGAGGAAGCCAGGGTGGGGTGGGGGGAAAGGTGGTCCTATTCGTGTCTAATTGCCATCTCTCTGCTCTCTGTCATCCTCTGTAAATGTATACCTGCCCTTATTTGTCCAGGCTATGCCTCATTTCCTTATACAGAATTGTTAATTACAAAGCAGACCTCATACTCAACATACTGTACGTCTTTCAAGAGACGTGGTTGTGCTTAAAGACCCTCCCCTCCTTGTAATTGTGCGCACTTGCTCCAGACTTTAGGGTATTAACTGATTTTTTAGAGCCGGGTTTAAGCCTCCGTTCCGGTCCTCACACAGCTGCCATGTCAATAAGGACTGTTTCAAGCAGAGACATTCCTTCTGGGAGGACACTGCAGCTCCTTAAGACTTCATGTGAAACATCATAAGCACTAAAATGAGACAGTGAGGGGAAATTACCAGAGGTGGCTCTGGGTTTAGCAGTGCCAGGCTTCCAGTTTAGAAAGTCATTGGGCATACTATATGGCAGAGGCTCTTTTGAAAGAATGCACACCCATTAAATGCATTTTTTTTTTAAAGCCTAAGGTAATGAAATATAAGCATCTGCTTCCAAGATCTAATTGCATGGAATAAGCAAGAGTTTCCAGGATGCAGAAAGCATTATGTTCAGCAGAGAAGCAGCTTCCTGTCTACTTGGAATCTCCCATGTGGCAACCCTGAGGTGGGAACCCTATATGAGTTTAGAATGTATGTTGCAGGGTGCACTGTACTGGGTGCATCATTTTAAAACCATATTAATAATAAAAGGGGAAACCCAGACACTGCTTCTCCTTCTCCCACTTGCATCTCAATATGCAAAAGGTTCTGTGGTGCTGGGCTCTTTCACTAAAGGAATCAAAACATATTTAAAGAAGACAAGCTAGTTTAAGGAGCCTACAGTTTGTTCTTCACCACTCACTAAGAGGGCACATTGAAATCAAAAGCATTTTTGAAGTGTACTTAGAATTCTGTTTTGAACTTATCTAATCAGAGATAAGTATAGTCATAAAGTCACTCTCCTTCCACCATTTGGCTTCCCTTATCTCCACGCATTGTTCTTATCTCCTGCTGGTCTCAGCTACTGACAATAGATTATCTTTGTTTAGAGAGGCTAATTGTCTTCAAAATCTTTTTAATAATTGCTTTGGAACCAGGTGTGCAAATGAGGCTTAAGATAATTACAACTTCATTTGTTTGTGCAGTTTTACTAAGCATTCTCCACACATAAACAAAACAGCAGATGATGGGACTTAAATTGCAGTACATCTCTCATTCCCTGGCAGCAAAATAGGCCAGCATTGCAACACACACACACACACACACACACACACACACACACACCCCTCTTTATTTAATCTTCTTGGAGCCGCTGTCGTCCTCGCTTTGAGGGCAGTGTCCCTCTCAGAGCAGGGTAAGGATTATGTTACAACCGGACGGTTATTGGAGCCGGGCACAATTTTATTTAATTTACACCACATCCAGCGCCTTTCGTACGAGGTTCCCAAAGCATTTTTGCTAATAGCAAGTAAAGCTTCTCGGCATTCCTCAGTAGCAGAAGTGGCATTGGAAAACGCAACAGCACAGATGGGGAAATTGAGTCCAGAAGCTTCAGGAACCTGCTGGTTTCAACCGCAGAACATTAAGATACCAAATCACAAATGAACGCTCTGAGTCTCTAGGTGCTCAGCAAGTATGCCCGAAACACCTCTTTGCCTGGTCTCAAATCATGGAGGTCCTTTGTGAATGAGGGAAACGCTGTCCGACTGGGAGTACTTGTGCCCTTTGGAGGGTGGTGTGGGGCAGCTGGGGGAGGACAGTGGGAGTTGGTGGGGGGAGGGGGAAGGAAATAGGGTTGGCTTCTCGAGCTGAAGCCAACCCGAAGAGAAGCCACTGCTCCAGAGGCTGCATGCGGAGACCCAGGTCTGCTCTTGAATTATTTATCGCGTTCCATAAGCTATTCATCAATCCATTATTTATTCATTCCAACATTAAAGTAATTAAATATGAGCTCACCGGGAAAGGGCAAGTTTGTAAGGGATGAAAGCAAGAGTACGGAGGGAGAGGGGAGGAATTAAGGTTTGGAGTAATTGATTTGTGCGGAGTTTTGCGCGACTCCCCTTAGGTGATACTGGTGACGGGTCCCGCGCTGCAGGGTCCTCACGCGCTCACCCACTCTCTATCTCCCCACACCTCCGCAGCGCAGCTCCCTCAGACCCCAACTGGCTTCCCACCTTTCCTCTTCCTTCTCCTCCCACCACTCCCTCCCTGCGCAGCCCCGGTAACACCCCCAACCCCCAGCTCCTCAGCCTCGCCCTCCCCGCGCTGGGCGGTGCGGCCTCGATGGGCGGCGCGGCCTCTCTGCCCAGCCGGGCGGCGCGCTGGCTGGCCAGCCCGGGATAGGCGCCGCCCGCAGCCAATCAGCGTGCCGGGGACGCTGCGAGCTTTAAGGCCGCTGCGGGGAGAACAGAAACCAAGTTCCCCGGCAACTAGCAGCATCCACCGGGCGGGAGGTCGGAGGCAGCAAGGCCCTAAAGGCTACTGAGTGCGCCGGCGGTCCCATGTTCAGAGCGTACCCTACTCCTCCGCCTTCTCTTGCTTGGCTGCCCACCTCCAAGTTCTGACTCGGGTTTTCGCCTTTGCAAAGCCTAAGGAGGAGGTTAGGAACAGCCGCGCCCCCCTCCCTGCGGCCGCCGCCCCCTGCCTCTCGGCTCTGCTCCCTGCCGCGTGCGCCTGGGCCGTGCGCCCCGGCAGGCCCCAGCCATGTCGATGCTGCCGTCGTTTGGCTTTACGCAGGAGCAAGTGGCATGCGTGTGCGAGGTTCTGCAGCAAGGCGGAAACCTGGAGCGCCTGGGTAGGTTCCTGTGGTCACTGCCCGCCTGCGACCACCTGCACAAGAACGAGAGCGTGCTCAAGGCCAAGGCGGTGGTCGCCTTCCACCGCGGCAACTTCCGTGAGCTCTACAAGATCCTGGAGAGCCACCAGTTCTCGCCTCACAACCACCCCAAACTGCAGCAACTGTGGCTGAAGGCGCATTATGTGGAGGCCGAGAAGCTGCGCGGCCGACCCCTGGGCGCCGTGGGCAAATATCGGGTGCGCCGAAAATTTCCACTGCCGCGCACTATCTGGGACGGCGAGGAGACCAGCTACTGCTTCAAGGAGAAGTCGAGGGGTGTCCTGCGGGAGTGGTACGCTCACAATCCCTACCCCTCGCCGCGCGAGAAGCGGGAGCTGGCCGAAGCTACCGGCCTCACCACCACGCAGGTCAGCAACTGGTTTAAGAACCGGAGGCAAAGAGACCGGGCCGCGGAGGCCAAGGAAAGGTACGCGGCGTGCTTCCCGCGACTCGGGCGACCCCAGGAAGCCTTCCTTTCCCTTTCGCCCCCTCCCGCCCCCGCAGGCACCAGCCACCAAGTCCTCCCGGCCGGCCGAAGCCCGTCCACGGGGCGGCGCGCAGGCCTCCGCAGCACTGCAGCGAAAGTTCATGAACTCTGAGGTTCCTTGCTAAGAATGGGGCCTCATTTGCTTTGAGCACCCGCGCGTGGGTTTCTCTGGGATGTGAGTGTCGGGAAATATTGGCGCTAGGTTTGGTTTTCATGCCTCCCTGGCTGGCCGCGGCTTGGAGTGGTGGGTGGAGAGTGAGTTTCTAAATCAACGGGCAGTGAAGTGTTGATTGGTGTCGCAAGGAAAGGAGTTCGGTGGGAGCTGAGGTTAGCGAACCTCTCTCCTCTTCGCTCCCCAGAGGGGTGAGGCTGGTCTGAGACATTGGCTCTGCCCCCACTCCTTGCGGGTTCTCCACCGCTCTCTCTCGATAGTCTTTTGGATTAGGGGTCGCCTGCTTCATTTCTCACTAGCTGGACAAAGGGCGGGGTCTTTTAAAAACACACCAAAAAGAGAGCTCTGGAGAGAATTGGCGCTGCATTTACTCCCCGGCGCCCCAAATTAAGAAAGGGTTGATCCTCGTCGTGCTCGCTCGCGCGTGGCCCGGCACTGCAGCCCGTCGGTCTGGCTGAACGCGCCGCCTGCCCAGACGAGGAAAGGGTCTCCATTCGCAGCCTTCTCTCGCACTGGAGCTCATAAGGCAATGTTTTCAAAATTGGTGTCTACCTTCCCCCACCTCAGGGCAACACCTTCGGCCACCTGGCCAGGCTCCTTCTGTTCTCTGTAGAGTTTCCGACAGAGATTCGGAAGAACGGTGGGGAGGTGGCTGTGGCGGAGAGAGCGCTCTGCGAAGCCAAAGAGTTGGGGGGAAATCTGAGCGCAGGGGCCGCTTAGGTTTTCCTTTGTTCGCTTCCAAGACTAGGGGCGGAAGATCTTGCTTCCTTTCTTGCTTAGTGGAAAACCAGACCTAGGATAAATTCTGCTGAAATGGGCTTGCCGGGAGACAGAGACTGTGAGGATAAGGGGAAAGAAAGGAGGAGACAGGCGCGAGGAGTCGGGAGGACCGGCGAGCACTCGGAAGGCGGAAGCGGCAAGGGAAGCGAATCCTGAAGTTAACCGGCACCGAGTGCCGGGACTGACGCCCCAGAGCGCGGCGCCCGCTGGCAGCCTGTGCCGGGCGGCGAAGTTTCCCCTGCCCAGAAAGGATGGGTTAGGGTGGGTGTTGGTAGAAGTTTGAGAGGGGGACACGAGGGGCTGAAGGGTTAGCAAGTAACACAGGATCAGGGATTGTAGGGTTGCAGTTAGCCTTTGGTAGCAAAACGGCCGTCCTATAAGCCAGGCCCGAGGGCCGACTCCAGATGAAATCAGAGAGACTGGCTGCGCTCCCTGTGTTTACTCAGGTCACTGGGCCGCTCTGGGCACCACTTCCCATGACCTGTCCTGTGTCTCCAAAACCACCAACTCTGGGCTGGGGCAGGAAAACGGGATGTTTGTCTCCTCTTATGGGAACAAGGCAATGGACTTGATTCACCCCAAACATTTGTGCATTGGACTCTGTCCTCTATCATTTCTTTATCACCAATATCTATTGAAAGATTTTCAAAGTTAGTTACATTTAAATATGGTGCTAGTTGATATGTATTTAAATGTAACTGCTTGAACAAAATTTAAAACATATATTTTGTATGTTTCAAATAAATCCTGCTAATCTATCGCTTTCTGAAATCTGAAAGAGAAAAGGACCTGGCTCCTAACAGGAGGCTCTGTCTGTAGCTCTCCATTTCTCCAGGCTCCTCTGACTCCTCACCTCCCCCATTACCCTTGGGGATGGGTGGAAGGGTAGAGCTCCTCCATTTGGGTTGGTGACAGATTGCACAATGGCCCTCTCCTCCTTCCAGCTCCCCTCCCTCCATCTCACACTTTTTTTTAACCTACTTTTTTTTTTTTTTAACCATATGGTGTTGTCCTCTATTTCTTAGGGAGAACACCGAAAACAATAACTCCTCCTCCAACAAGCAGAACCAACTCTCTCCTCTGGAAGGGGGCAAGCCGCTCATGTCCAGCTCAGAAGAGGAATTCTCACCTCCCCAAAGTCCAGACCAGAACTCGGTCCTTCTGCTGCAGGGCAATATGGGCCACGCCAGGAGCTCAAACTATTCTCTCCCGGGCTTAACAGCCTCGCAGCCCAGTCACGGTCTGCAGGCCCACCAGCATCAGCTCCAAGACTCTCTGCTCGGCCCCCTCACCTCCAGTCTGGTGGACTTGGGTTCCTAAGTGGGGAGGGACTGGGGCCTCGAAGGGATGCCTGGAGCAGCAACCACTGCAGCGACTAGGGACACTTGTAAATAGAAATCAGGAACATTTTTGCAGCTTGTTTCTGGAGTTCTTTGCGCATAAAGGAATGGTGGACTTTCACAAATATCTTTTTAAAAATCAAAACCAACAGCGATCTCAAGCTTAATCTCCCTCTTCTCTCCAACTCTTTCAACTTTTGCATTTTCCTTCCCAATGCAGAGATCAGGGGATAAATAATAATAATAATGATAATAATAATAATAATAAAAACCCAAACAAACAAAAGCACCCAGGCACCCAGTCTCAGTTCTGGGCAACTGATACGCCTGTTTCAGCAGCCTTTCTTTTTTTTTTCAATGAACGGGAATTACAAATCAACTGGCTTTTCATTATTTACTTTTAATTTATATATGGAGAAATGTGTTGTGAAGAGGAAAAGGAAATGGAGAGAGAAAGAGAAAGGGAGATAAAAATAGTGAAAATAAGAGCTTGCAGGCTTGGAAGAACTGATTACATTCTTAAGGTGAATAGGAAAAACACAATCTATGACTTTCTTTGATGAGGAAAAATTAAGTTTACATTTTTCATATTTAGTGTTAAACAATCTAATGTAGATTAAAAGAACAGTATTAGGAGGAAAAAACAAGTGCCTAAATGTCTTAATGCTCTCTATGTGAGACAGAAATAGACGTGACCATTAGTAATGCAACTATTTTTGTCAAATTTAGTGGGATTTTTTGGTTGTTGTTTGTTTTCTTGGGTTTTTTTTTTTAAATGACAAACTCTAAAATGTACCAATGTGAGAAAACACTTTCCTGAATGCCATTACTCATGCCCTCAAAGCTTTCATATCTGTAGCCTACTCCTGTTAAGGGTTTCTCCTGTTTCTAGTTTCTAGTTTGCAAAGGTATGCCAACGAATCTGGCAACCTGGTATTTGTTACTAAAACAGCATGTGTTTTCAGGTTTCTTTTCTATTGTACATAAAGCAGTCTAAATTAAAACTTAGTAGAACACCAGGAGTATGATTCTGTTTCTGAAAGGTGAGTGGTGTATTGCTATCATTGGGCCCTATTTAAAAAAAAATACTTTTTTTTCTTTCTTACTTAATGGTGGCTGTGAATTGCAGGGTACTTTGAAGGCCATCATCTGAACCAAGAGTAGTAACTAGATTAATTATATGACAGAAAGAGTGAATTTAGCCTTGGGGTATTTATTAACTTTTATTATTTAGATATGCAATTTTGTTTACCACTATCTCTTCACAGCATTCATATGTTAACTAAGCTCTTTTGTGTTAACAAGTTTATGACAAGACTGTGGAAGTAAAAATAATTTATCTGCTTGAAGACAAAAAAAGGGAAGGAGAACAAGGATAGAAACATTGTGAATTAATTTGTACAAATAGAAAGCAGACCAGAAGGACAGGAGCTCTTTTGCAGTGCTGCCGGATAGTGTCTAGAAAAATCCCAGTAATCATGTAGGCTCCATATTATTTTTGCCTGGGGCAAAATGATGTATCTTCTGTATTTAGCTTTTAAAATTAGTGAAACAAATGGCATTATTTATTAAAATTCTACTCAGGATAACAGGATTGGCTTGCTTGTGCTTTGTAAAATATTGTTCCCCAGGGAGAGTCTATTTATTTTCTGACATGACAGTTTCATAATTTTGATTTCCCCCATCTGTAAATGTCACCATTAATAGATTATTCTTTCTTACTCTTTCCTATTCTTTCTGTTCTGGTCTGGAAAACTGAGGTGTGTGGGGGGAAATCAAGGCCTTCTTATTTTTTAAAACTGTCAAATAGCTTTGAGTTCCAGGGAGAAATGGTCACTGTACTTAACTGTAGACACTTTTACTTATAAAGTCGTTTTTCCCCCAGTGATGGACAGATGTGCACACAGCCACTCAGAGACCATCATTTGGTTTGGGAGCTCAGGGTCCCAATCTCCCTTGTTAGTGTTTTGGATCATTAAGTCGGTGTTTATTTAAGTCACTAGGGTGTTTATTCTCCCTGTCTTGGGCCACGGAGAAATGCCACCCTCTGCAGGAGGGGCTCTCACAGGGAATCTCTGCACATTCTTCACATTCACTCCCCAAAACAAACACCCTGCACAAAGATAGCTTTCAATGACCCTGACAGGCTTCAAGGGACGCTGCGGAAATCTCTTTGGAAAATAGGAAGGGCCAATTACTTTAATTTCTTACATGCCCTCTCTTCCTACTCCGGTGACTACCCCCTACTCTCCCAGCTCTGCTTGGGATAATTTTAGGCTCGTGGAAGTTGTGTCTCGCAGGGCGCCGCGGCCCACTTCCTGCTCCCTTAGTTGGCGAATCTTGGAAATGTCTGCAGATTCGGCGAGGAGCAAGAGGGCTGGTCCTGTAAAAGCCCCCGTGATTACTGCTTGTAAACTTGTTAAAAGGACAATTTTCTGTCACAGTCATAAACTCTTTGTAAAACCCCTGGTACTAAATCCAGAGCGCGCATATTCCAGATGTGTTTAATAAGAAATTGTACAATGTGCCTCCTTCCGCCATCCTCGGCTCAGTCTGGGTTAAAGAGGGACGAGCAGGAGGAGGTAAGAAAGCTGGATATTGCTTTGAGTTTTTTTGGCAATCATTTCGGAGAGATAATTAGGGGAAACTAACCATATTTTTTTTCTTCCCTCGAGGAAATCTTCGAGAACCAGCTGTTAAGGGACCTCCAATTTACCTTCTGGGCATCGCAGTTTAACTGAATCTAAAGCCACTTTTCGTTTCTCCTCTACAGATGTCATAAAGGTAGCCAAAAGTAATGAAAAACGGCTTATAAATAGTTTTTAGGACGAAATCATACAGCATTGTGCCAAGTGAAATGAAAAAAAAAAAAAAACACTCGGGTGATTTTTATTTTTTAACGTTTTAAACCTAAACATGCGATTGTTCGAGTCCCCACTGCCTGCTCGCCTTGACCTCCTGGCTGAAAACGAAGCTTCCTTAATTCTCAGAGGCCAAGGGGTTTGGCCTCCGGTTCCCGAACTTTTGGCTTAGTGGGTAGGGGCTCAAAAGTCCAGGGAGCTACAGGGAAGGAGAAGGGCGCCGCTGGGGCCGGGCACCACCGTTCTGGAACCTGTTATTTGGGCTAGGAAAGCCGGGCCGGAGTGGAGGCTTCCAGGAAGAGGCAGTGGCTTTGGCACTTATGGACGAGCTCCGAGTTTGCTGAGCAGCGACCCTTATTAGCGGCTCTACCCTGTCCGCTGAGGGCCAACGGGACACCTGGCACAAAACCCGCGCGGAGCAGGCCTTCCCCTGCTCTGTAGCTTTGGCACTTCTGCTGCTGCTGCACCGAATGCGGCGGCGGCTGAGGCTGGAGCAGGCTTCACTTTGTACTGCCTCTCCACCGCCTGCAAGTCTTCGGCAAAGTCTGAAAGCAGGACTCCAGGTTGGGGATCCAATAGAGGCTTGTATCCCACGCTTCTCTAGCAGCAGGAGGACTGAAGATCTTTTCCTGCCATCCACGCACTCCGGAGGCGGGAGACTGTTCTTGCCATTGAGCCCTCAGGAGGCGCGGGAAGTTCGCGCGCCGCTGTCCTCTACTTTGCGCGGGGCAGAGCCACCTCTCCACCGGTTCAGAGAGAATCGTGCACATCTCCAGACCCGGATCATAGCGCAGCTCCAGACGCAGGGGGCCTAGTGGCCCGGCCCGCGGAGTCCCTGAGAGCAGAGGCTGCCAGTATGGACTCGAAGGCCAGACAAGGGAGGAGGCCTCGGCCTGAGCTTCGTGGTACAACTCAGCTGTCGTCTCCTTGGGTACCCCGAAGCCAACTCCCAGGCCCAAGTCCCAGTCGCCCTCTTCGCAGTCTGAGAGCTAAGCTCCGGGCGAGGCACGTAAGCGGAGCTGGACACTCGGTTGCGGGGCTGGTCCCAGGGACCGCAGGTGTGAGCGCTCCCTGGCTCCCAGGCCCCGCGCTTCCTGCTCAGGGCAGATGGCGCAGGCCTTGGAGCCCGGTTCAGAGGCGGCCTAGGCCCTGCTGCTGATTCCCCAGTGCCCTTTTTGCTTCAGACACCTCCTGTCTCCTTCTTCGCTTCCTGGGGTCTTGGCTTTGGTTTTCGGACCCAAACTCTTCACCCCCGCGCTCTGCAGAGGGGTGCCAGGTAGAGAGCGCATCGCTTTCCGTGCTTGTCACTAGAACTTCCGCAGCAGAGAGAGGGGCCCTGGCTTCTGGTGTCTCCAGCAGGACTAGAGGTGGAGGAGCTCCGCTTTCTTGGTGGGGCCAGGTCGGGTATTTCCTTCTTCGCAGGCGGCCCTAGGGCGAGCACCGACCTTTTCCCCCCACACAGCCCTGGCCCCAAGGGGAAGGCACCAGTCTAGGTCTGCAGTGCGCTTCGGGTCAGGCTGTCGCGGCTCACCTTCTGCCCTGATTTGTTAAGGCCCGTGGCGTTGACAGGGACAGGTGGGTTAGGGTTAAGGTGAGGGAGGTCGCTGGTAGCCCACGTGCTCTCTCCGTTCCATTTCTCTTTCTTCCTAGCTTTCCCTTGGAGGGAACGCTAAAAACTCTTAGAGACTACCTCCTCCAGCTGCCCGAAGCCAGCGCACTAGTGTGTGTGCCTACCTCGCTCCCATGGACAATTCACACGGAGGGACCCGAAGGCTCAGTCTCATCGCCTGCACGCCTGTTCCGCGACCTTAGCTAGGTGGGCACTTCTGAGCCTCTTAAGGGCATAGTGGCCCCTTCCCCATTCTGACCGAATCCAATAATTCCACCTGGAAGAGTCTCTAAAGGAGTTGAGTTAGATACGAGTTGTGTGAGCCAACCAGGAACAAAAATAGTCAAAATCTTAGGCGAGTTGTTGGCTATTGGTCTACCCAGAAAAAGAGCTGCCCTGGAAAGGCTGCATTTTCTCTAATATTTTAAACCTAGTACTCACACACACAACTTCGGTCCAGCTGATGAAATTGGAAACCTGTTCTCCCACTGAGGATGACAATCAGGGTTTTAGACGCTGTGGTCCTTTCAGACAGCGAGAAACAACACTGCAGTAGCGTTTAAAAACAAAGAGAAAGAGACTGCTTGAGGCGCGTGGACGCCTGTCTCTTCTCCAATGGAGTTTAAGTTTCTCGCCTTTTAACTTGTTAATGGACAGCTGAGACCCCAGTTCTCAGCAGGTAGAGTCCAACCCATCACCTTAAAGTTTGCTCCCTCCCGCTTTGCTACCTGACAATCTCCCTCCTCCCCTCTCCTTTTGGGAGAGTGCTCACTGTTTTCCTTTGCCGTATGTTAAATATTCTTGAAATAACATTCTTTTTTTTGTGTGTGTGTGATTAAACAGAAAAATGCAGGAACGAGCAAAAACCTAAAACCCAAAACTCAAACAGTCTTATCTTGGAGAGAGAAAACAGTTACCTTTAGATTTAACACATACTTAAGCTTACCTGAAGTGGCTACCCAACTGTAATTAAAATATGATTAGGTGATATTGGGTAACTCTCCCGTCTTTACTGCCATTAGTGGTTGTCATTAAAAAGATAAGTAAGTAGAGAGACTCTGGCTCTTTGCTTACTATAATAAGGCATGGAAATTAGTTACTATAATAAGGCATGGAAATGTATACCAACTCCCTTCATCTGGTCCCCTGTCCCTTCCATGCTAACTTAGAAGATCAGTATTTTATGAGACTGACATAAGTAGACCCAAGTAGAAACACTCATGGATTAACACAAGGCAAATTTATTTTAATTTGCTATATAATTTATTTTAGTGATTTAAAATTGATTATAGGTTTTAAAATGCCATGACTTATTTACAGTAGAAACATTCTTTGGTGGTAGGGGGAGGGGAGCAGTGGGTGGTTGTTGGTGGTTTAAGACCTGAGCTGATATGCATGTGGGATATTAAAGGAAAAAAAAAAAAAAACAGTCTAGACTACATATTTTTACTGACATAAGCCGTTAAGTGTCAGGATTCTTAAAGAATATTGAAATGTTAAAGAACATTTCATAGATATCCTTGATAGAAAATCTGCAGATTCCAGCCAGGATGTCTGTAAAATCAACCTTCTAGATGTTCTTTTCTTGTTATTAAGTGTTTTTACAAACTTAACTCTCTCCTTTTTTTTCCCCTCAAGGAAAAACTTTAGCTGCTTTGCAATACTTCAGTTTTAATTTGAGTGGCCAGTTTTCCAAATGATCTAAATACCAGGAAAAGACAATGGGATTGTGAACACTTCCTTACCTCCTCCCTTCCAACCCCCAAAAAAGCCAACGAACCAAACCAAACCCACGTAATTGTGACATTTTGTGTTGGCCTTCACACAGCTATTATATTAAACTCTAAGTATCTGTATGCAGTCATATTCCTCTTAACTTTTGCAGCACTTTTGCCTATGATAGTGGTGGGGACTGGTAGTGGTGGGGACTTGGGGGTGTGCTTGTAGAGAAAATGCACATTTATGAGGGTGAGATGGAAGCCTGCAATACTTTGCAAAAGGTAATTTTACCTTTAAATCAGGGAGGTAGCTACAAGGAAGACAGCATTAGCTCTGTCTTTATTTAAAATGCCTTGGAGATGAAAGTAGGTAACAAGCTTTTTAAAAAATTAAGCTTGATAGAAGATCAACATGCCTTAGTATCCATGAAGTGAAAAGAACATTTAAACAATTGAAGCTTTGTCTTCAGATATGTGTGGTGAATATTTTCTATGCATTGCTGATGTTATATAAACATAACATGCTTCCTCCTAAAGTCAAGTTCTTGATTTTAATTGAAGAATAATATTGCTCAGGGCTCTACCTCTGAGTACAAATAGCCAATCTAAGAAAATCAGCCCTGGGAATCTGGAACCAATGGCTATTTTAAAAATAAACAGACAAAATCTTCATAAAGAGGGCCAGGAGGATTATTTTACATACAGTGTATCTCCTGATTTCTCTCTCTCTCTCTCTCTCTCTCTCTCTCTCTGTCACACACACACGTGCACACACAAACACACACACATACACACACAACTTTTATGGAAGAACTGAAAGGCAGAATGACAATACTGGCCCTTTACCATATTTCTACTTAACAACAACAAAAAATCAGTCTGGGTGAAGATTCCCAAGCCGTCTTGCCTAACTTTTCCAGTATCAATGTATCTTAGAAGCAAGTCCAGATGCATTTCCTCTTTTTCTTTCTTTCTTTATTTTTATTTTCTAGGGAAGGGAGATGTAAAAAGGGGAAAAGTAGAACTAAATAGAAAATAAAGATACAGTTTGAAATTTGTATTGTAATATTTAATAAGTAGCCATTAAACAATATCTACAAAAACAACACCAGTATGCTGAACTTTCTGTCTTAGTTCAACTAAAGCAAGAAGTAATTTTTTAAAAAAAACTGTTAGGATTAAGTTAGAATTAAGTTAGAATTGAAATGGATGGGGAGATTTCAAAAGCATTTGGATTTTCTAATACGGAAGCCAACATGGATGCTCAACATGATTGACTTAGGGGAGAGTCTGGGAGAAGCAAAACACTAATTTACAGAAATTTCTTAGAAATTCCTGTTGGAGTAGATATTTTCTGTTTTAGTAGGATCAAGCCCAACTGCATTGACACCCAGCCAAGAAGGAGATGTTGAAATCTACCTCAGTTCAGGGACCACACCTGGGGCTCCATCCAGCAGTAGGACCAGGTAACATGAGAATGCCTCATTCTCTACCAGTTTCCCCAATTTCTAAATCCTACCAAGATGAGAATCCTACAAACTAAGAAACTGCAAGGTGGAGCGGGATTAAGATGTTCCTTCCAACTCCCATTTTGTCATTTGGTGAGAAATGTGTGTGTTATTTTCTAAAACCGTATTTTTAGTTCCCCTGGGTGACAAGAAAGAGTTAATTTGTTTGCTGATAGGTTTCGCACTGTGGGCAGGTCTGCCAAAAAGGAGAGGAAACAGAGAACAGCCCTATGATTAATTCTACCTGTTTTTCCCATGAGCGATCACCTGCTCCAGGGGTCATGAATAGCAGGTAGCTCTCCCTCTCCTGGGCTCTGAGAGCTTCGTTTGTTTGGTGACAGCTGAGTGACAAGGCCTGAAACTCGAGCCCATCGCCCGGCCTGATGTGGGGATAAAAACCCTGGATGTTCCCTCAAACATTTCAGGAAATGAAAGTTGTAACGCGATCCCTCCTGCGCCCACATCTCCCCCAGCAAACACAAAAGCTCAAAGGAGCCTTCTCGGATTGAATTCGGCTTGGAGTTGATGGAGGGAAAGCGGAGCCCAGCACAGGCGGGGGGAGGGCTGGGGCCGCGGCTGGAAGGCTTTCTGAGCCGGAGAAGGAGGAGGAGGAGAGCTGGGAGAGAACCGGGCGCGTGAGGCCTGGGCCCCCCTGGGGGCCAGCTTCGCCGCCGCGTCCCAGGCGCCCCGCTCCTCCAGACAGCGTGGGCAGCTGCCGCCGCCACGGTTAAATCGTGTCTTTAGGGTCAACCCGGAGTGGGAAGGAGAAGCCGCTGTCTCCGGCCCTGCGCCGACCCCTGCAGGCTAGCGCGGCCTCTGCTCTGGGGGCTTGGACCGCGCGGCCTCGAGGCCATGAGGGCCCAGAGCCCCCCCGAGGGCCGCAGCGGAGGCCCAGCCCAGCCTTTGCAGCCCCCGCTTGCCCGCGTGGAGGCTCCAGGACCCTGGACCAGCTCTTAGGCCGAGGCGTCCCTTCCGATCGGGCCCCGCGGGCTGGCTCAGGATGACTGCGCACAGCTCCGGCGTCCACAGCTGCAGGGGTCCCGAGGGCAACAGCCTAGGGCGCAAGGGCCTCACTCAGCGCCCTCGCGCTCAGCCGCCCCCATCAGTCAGCAGCTTCCATCTGCCAGGGGGCCTCGCCGGCACTGTAGGGTGGGGGTGGAGGAAGCTCCCAGCGGGCGGCTGAAAATGGGATGGGGGTGAGGGTCATGGGAGAAGGGGAGCTGAGAAGCTGGTGCTCCGACCCCCACGCGGCCATCTCTGCGTGGGCCATAGGCGCCTGCCAATCACCACGCCCGATGCAGGCGCAGCCTAGCTGTAGAGAGGAGGAAGTATACCCAGGATCCCTCAAGGCGAGTTTTTCCCTTAACCCAAACAGCTGCGATTGGTTTACTTTGTTACAGAATTTTCTTTTTAAATTTCCACTTGTGTTCAGAAATCTTTTTCAGACAACATTTTCTTTTTTTTTTTTTTTGAGACGGAGTCTCGCTCTGTCGCCCGGGCTGGAGTGCAGTGGCCGGATCTCAGCTCACTGCAAGCTCCGCCTCCCGGGTTCACGCCATTCTCCGGCCTCAGCCTCCCGAGTAGCTGGGACTACAGGCGCCCGCCACCTCGCCCGGCTAGTTTTTTGTATTTCTTAATAGAGACGGGGTTTCACCATGTTAGCCAGGATGGTCTCGATCTCCTGACCTCGTGATCCGCCCGTCTCGGCCTCCCAAAGTGCTGGGATTACAGGCTTGAGCCACCGCGCCCGGCCCAGACAACATTTTCAACCCCCATCTCTCTCCTCAACCTTCACGGACGATTGTTTTTTCTTTCTTAAACATACAAACATATTGTGGAGAGAATTGATGGGGAAATGTCGCAGATGCATCCCTGGCACACACAAATTGCGTTGGTTTGAGTCAAGTTAACTAACATCTCTGAGCCTCGATTTCCTCATCGGGAAAATAGGAACTACAATATTTACACTGCAAGGGAAGCTTAAAATGAGCCAAAGTCTTGAATGTAAAGTGCTTGGCACAATGGACGTTAAAGGAATAGTAGTTACAACATGCTTGGAGCCTCCTTAGACTGCCACAAAGCCGCCTGGGAAAATTCCCCTGATGCTAGAGTTTCTAGTGAGGGTAGATTATGGCCATTTCCTGCTTTACTGGATCACGAAAAGAAACGCAATTTTTCTATGAAGACCGAGGGCTTGATTAGCCTTTGAGGGTAGACAAAGCTGAAATTTATTTCTTGAAGCTCTGAGTCTAGAATCTAGAAGTTTAACTCCAGTAATTTAATTCCGGAATAATATTTAAATCTGTAGTGCTTGGATTTTGCTATCGCTACTTCTCATGATTTGAACTATCATGTAAATGTCATTATATGTGGTAGAATTCCATTGATAAAAAATAAAACCCACTTAAATGTGACGGAAAATGACAAATTACTTAGAAGGGAACTAAAGCGTTTAGCTGAGTAGAGAATTTAAGGCCCCACCTAAATGTGTCAACATAAGTGTAGAATAAGAAACTACTTTTAAGATTTAATGCCTTGCTGATGTTAACACAGTGCTGGATATAACGGCACCTGATAAATATTTCTGAGTAAATGAATGGGCTGCTGAAATGATGGAGAGTCTTTAGATAGAACACAATTCCCAGAGTTGGAATTTTGCAAGACCCTCCTGGGTACATTTCTTCTCTTGTGACACTCTAATGATCACCAGGGATGAATAGCTCATTTTGACATATAACACATCCTTCTCTTATTTCAAGGACTTTCTCATTCAGGTATTATTGCAAGCAAAATGTATAGCTGAAATTTTCTTGGGTAAAAGTGGGATGGGGGAGAGAGGAACAGGGGAGAGCACTTCTGGGATTATGTGGGGACTGTTTCTCCCTAGAATGACGCAGTGGTAGAACCAGAGAACAATTGGTAGGAGGAACAACCCCAGCACAAGTAGACATGAAACCTAGAGAGTAGGTGGAGTATGCCTGTGGTAGGTGTCTTGAAGGATGGATCCTCATGCACTGTAATCCCTTCGCAGTTATTTCACTATTATTACTACTGGAAAGGTTTTGTTTGTTTGTTTGTTTTTTTCAGGGTCTCACTCTATTGCTTAGGCTAGAGTGTAGTGGCACGATCACGGCTTGCTGCAGCCTTGACCTCACAGGCTCAAGTGGTCCTCCCACCTCAGCCTCCTAAGTAGCTAGGACTACATGCATGGCTAATTTTGTTTTTTATTTTTTTTTGTAGAGATGAGGTCTTACTATGTTGTCCAGGCTGGTCTTGAACTCCTGGAATCAAGCGATCCTCTGCCTCCATCTCCCAAAGTGCTGCAATTATAAGCATGAGCCACCGAACCTGGCCTGGAAAAGCATTTTTTATTTAGTTGTTTAACACTACATGTTCTTCCATCATCTTTATTTTCTTCAAAAGTATCCTGGCCAATTAAAAACTGCACGTTTAAATTTTAAATTTAGAGAAGTTAATCAATTTGTAGTCAATCACCATATAAGCTCAGGAAGAGCTGAACACTTTTTTTTTTGTTTGTTTAAAAAATTCTGGTCTCGAACTCCTGACCTCAGGTAATCCACCCACCTCAGCCTGTAATTCCAGCTACTTGGGAGGCTGAGGCAGGAGAATCGCTTGAACCTGGGAGGCGGAAGTTGCAGTCAGCCGAGATCGCGCCATTGCACTCCAGCTTGGGCAACAAAAGCAAAACTCCATCTCAAAAAAAAAAAAAATATGTAATACACTCACAAATTCCTTGAAGTAGAGCTGGAAGCAGCAGATGCATGTTTAAAAATTTACCTAAAAGACTTGTTATGTATCTGCTTTATGCCTGCAAAATTGCACTTGTTTACACACATATTTTTGGCAAATACATATTCTAATACTACTTTTATTTGCAAAGCAAAGATTTGAATGTAATCAGTGCACAGAAATGGACAGAAGATAAAGTGAGACTCCTGGTCCATCACTTTTAAGAATGTGTCTAATAATCGGAGAAACATTTGGTAGGAACTGTGTTTACATTGCAGCTTAATTATTTGCATATTGTGAAATGATTTGCATAGTACCAGGGCCAGGAGTTCTCAGAATTATATTTTTCTGCCACAACTTTTAACATGACTGGAATAAAATATGTAGTATTTTTTCTTTCTATATTGTTCCAGCATCCAAATGTTTAGAAACACAAAAATGTGTCCATGTGCTCACTCAAAAAAAACAAAAAAAAACAAAAAAACAAAGAGAAATAAGAAAGAGCACTTTATGCTGAGGAATAAGTAAATTTAAATTAGATTAAACTTTGCAGAGGGTTCTTCAAGGAGGTTTGGGTAGATTCCAAACCTTAACATATCATTCAAGAAATGAAAGGCCTCAGGGCATTCCAAAAGGCATGTCCGCTCTAAATCAGCTTTAGTTCATTTCAAATAAAAAAATATATGACGGAACTTGAAGGCTGGATAAAGAGGGGAGTCTTATTTCTACTCAGCAGATGTATCGTGGCAAAATAAAATAACTGTGGAAATCTAGGCCCTTCAATTGTAGAATTTCTTCAAAGAATTTATATATATAACTGCCGAGATAGTAGTTCTTGTTCAATCCACTTAGCCTTCATGAAACTGAAAGACTTGTCAGTATGCTCAGAAGTGTGGTAACTCTCTTTCTACTGGAAACTAGTTATAGGTAAAATGAATTAGCTCTCATGGAGTGCTTAGAAGATAACATACTAGATGTTTTCAGCATATTTCATGATGCATAACATTTTATGATTTTCATTATAGGTCAATCTCAGATAGCTGACTGGTCTGTCAACTGTTAAAAATATTTTTTCCTTCTGATTAAAGCCCAAAACAATGGAAAATTAAGTCAGCTTCATATAAAATGTAAAAATTTCAGCTGGGTGCAGCGGCTCACGCCTGTAATCCCAGCACTTTGGGAAGCCGAGGCAGGTGAGTCACCTGAGGTTGGGAGTTCGAGACCAGCCTGGCGAACGTGGTGAAACCGCATTTCTACTAAAATACAAAAATTAGCTGGGCATGGTGGCAGGCGCCTGTAACCCCAGTTACTTGGGAGGCTGAGGCAGGAGAATCACTTGCACCTAGGAGATGGAGGTTGTAGTGAGCCGAGATCGTGCACTCCAGCCTGGGTGACCAGAGTGAAACTCCGTTACACACACATAAAAAAAGTAAAAATTTCAACATTAGTTAACTGAGCTAAACAGAGAATGTAATGAAATACCACCTTTATTTCTCGAAGTTCAACTTTTTAGCATTTTATGGTGGCAAACTTGCTATAAAAACATGCTCGTGAAAAATACTATACTTTGTGGTCTCTTCCCCTTTTTTATTACTAGATCATGTATAACTTTAGGACAATGAAGATTTTGATACGAATAACTACTTTAAATAGATAATAAGCATTGTAAAACAAAAGTACAAAATTTTTGTGGCGATATAAACAAAACTCACAAACAAGACATAAGATTGATTTTAATCTTCCATTATGCTTTTTATGAACAACGCAAGCGATTAAGAAAGACCTATTTTCTTTGCTGGTGCTCTCAGCCATACTTCCCTTGAGAAGTGTACCAAAGGAAGTATGGTAATGAGGATTAGGAGAGTCAAATACTGCTAGCCAGTGGGTGTATTGTGGATTGTGTTACCTGCAGGAGTGGAGGCAAAATACCCATAAAATAGCCTTTCAGATTCAGTTTGTCTCAAGTTACATTGTGAAATTCAGTGGTTTGGTGCAGTTGTATATCCGCTGGCTCTGAGAATTAAACAGAATTGGGGTGGGCCAGCCCTTGTACAGAGGACATGCAGGTGGTATTGGGGTTTGTGGTTTCCTACGGGAAATACTTTTGGTGATTGCATGTCTCCCCGGGTAGAGTGGGTAAGAGGCAGCAGGTCCGGAGCCTGATCTGTAGCTCCTTTTTTGCCCACAAGCCAGTCTGTATTGTGAAGGCTAATTTGAGGCAGACTATTATTTTTAAGTCCAGTATTAGCTCTTTCTGACCCAGTACATCACCTGGTCAAAAGTTGAAATTACAGTATTTTATCCATTAAGAGAAGAGAATTCTAAGAGGCCACATTTCTTAAGAGCTGAGAAATAAAACGTCAAGTCCTGACCACACCATATATATATATAAAATATATAATATATATAATTTACCGTAATATTTTTTAGTTCTCTTGGAAGTGGTATCAATGATCCTGGCATCCTGGCTGGAATTCAGGTATAAGACCTGGCCTATGCACCTTTATGTTCCAGTCATAACTGGAAGTGGTATTTATTCTTTACTTCCTGTTCTAGATTTTAGTGTGGTATTTTGTGTGTGTGTGTGTATGGCTATTAAGCTGATGGCTGAGGAAACTTTGAAGACTTTCTATTTATTCATATTTTAATTGATTTAACCTCTTAAGATTGAACAAAAAGTTATAATGTTTATAAATACTTTTTATGGAAGAAAAATATAAGCTTGCTAAATGTAGGTGAATTACTGAGACTATAATACCAATGGCTATTATATGTATACTGTATCTCTTTATGACTATCAGATAGGTAAATTTTTTCAGTAAGAAAAAAATCGATTGTTGAGTTTTGTAGAAATCAATGGGTTATTAAGATGAGGTACCATCTTAGACAATGTGCATTCACCAATCAGCTTAATGTAAAAAAAAAAAGTTCTTATCTTGGATCAGCTATTTGGAGACAGTAAACAGAACCAGCAGTGAATTCCTAAGGACCATAGTTTTTGGTAATGTATCTGAAGTGAGAGATTACTGTAACTTACTTATTTTCTCAGCAATTTGACCTATCTGGTAATCTCTCAAAAGCCTGGCTCTTTCTTTTCCATATATCTTCCTCTTTCACACATTCTCATAACCATGCCAGGTAGATTCTATGCAATTGTCTTTACTAAAGGAAATAAACACTATCTTTATTGAATAATTAAGTCATTCATCAATAATGGGTAATTAATTAAGGCTTGTGGGAGGAGACATTGGAGTTGGTAATGAAGTTGAATCAAAAGGGGTAACAGAAAATGTTTTCTCTCTTTTGTTGATAAAGTTGTGCTTATAATTAGCTAAGTATTTGGAAAAGGAAAAACATAATGCTAGAAGGGATTAGATAATTGAGTGAACTTGTGCTGCCTGGTTGAGCCAAATGCTTTGCATCTAGAAAGCAGACATGTCAGCACAGAGATCTCTTCTAAACTTCTGGCCCCTTTGTTTTCATCAGAAATGAATCCAAATATTTACATATGCTATGAGTGTTACAGTTAAATTAGAAATTTTGCCTAGAATGAAATCTCTGGAAAAGTGAAATTGCTGGCCATGTATGTGCAAGTAATGATAATAAAAGTAAGGTTGAAAACAGTAAGCACCTCATGAGAATTCCAACTTAGTACTGTCTTCGTGAATGCAAGGGAAAGGGGTAGTGGAGTGTACCTCTAACTCTTATAGAAACACTTTCCTACCTTGAGAATTTGGCAATAGTTAGAAAACCACCATCGTGAAAGGCCAATGCCCTCCTGGTAGAATGATTTAATGTGGCTGTCTCAGAAAGAATCTGCTCACGGCCACTAGTTAATTCATAGAGTTGAGGTCACATTTATTTTAAAGAGTTGACCAGTTAAGTATAAAGAAAGCTCTCCTTTCTAACAATGAGTAGAGAATTATGGTTAAAAATGTTATTCATGAGCAATCCACAAAATGGTTCTTGGGTCAACAGTGAGGATTTGGCCATGGCCTCCAGATACAACTGTATATGGGATAGCCTTATCGCCCTGCCTGATCTCTCTTGATAAGATTGTGGAAACTGAAAACCATTCAGGTAGCCTTGGAGATAAATTGTCCCTGAGAAATGGGAAGTACAATTATATAGAAAAGCATCATGGTAACATCACATATTTTACAACAAAGGTGCAGGCTGGTTCCATTGAGTTGTATCTAATATATATGTCATTCATGTTTGGGAGAGATAAGTATTTTTATTATAAACATTTAGAAAAATGATCTTTGTCTTTAAACTGTGACTCTTTACCTTTGCTAGCATTTTTTTAAAAATAATAATAATAATAAAAAAAACCCCAAACAAAAATACTGCCAGATTACCTCAGGAAGGTGTTAACCATAGTAAATATTCATAGGGTAATGAGAGCAAGATTTTTATCTAACTACATTCAGTGAATTTATTGGTGTTTAACTCTGTACTAAACCAGGAAAAACAAATCTAATATAAACAGTGTCTTTTTGGAATAATTGTAGTTGTATTGGTTAACAAGTATAAGCATGTGTATAAACTATGGTTACACTTTTTAAACTAGATTCTTCCAAATGCCTAAGGCTATGTCTATAGAAAACTGGCATCACAATTCCATAAAACAACAACTACTTCAAACACGGTGAAACTGGCCATTTGCAGTACAGAAAGCATAATGTTTATTGGACTGACAGCTCCAATTTTATAAACAGTTTGTAAGTCTAGATTAGGCAGGCAGCTTCAGTCAACATCTTCCCTCACCCCTTAGTAAATTATAGGTCTGTTAAAGTACACAAAAGCTTTCAGGCCATCAGGGTTCTATTTCTATATTTTTATGTTTTAAAATTTCTTTCTATATTTTTAATAGAATCACACCTTAGAGATCTGCTAAAGAGTATACCAGCAGCCTGAAAGCCTTACTGTATTCAGCATGTTGGCAAAGATAATTTATTAAGAGTGTAACTTGTACATAATAAATAACATCCTTTATTGCAGTTGTCTAACCTGTGGTTTGTCATCTTCTTGTTAAGAGTTCAGGGTGGCTAGAAAAAAAACCATTTGAGGTGCTAGATAACCCATCAGAACAGGCTGAGTTAACTACTGAATTGTGGTTGCCTTTTAAGGTTCTTGGCAGAAGTTCACTGCCACCTTTGATGCCCACTCAAAACACCTCAGTATTTATCCTTTAAAAAACATTTTCTGGGGCCGGGCGCGGTGGCTCAAGCCTGTAATCCCAGCACTTTGGGAGGCCGAGACGGGCGGATCACGAGGTCAGGAGATCGAGACCATCCTGGCTAACACGGTGAAACCCCGTCTCTATTAAGAAATACAAAAAACTAGCCGGGCGAGGTGGCGGGCGCCTGTAGTCCCAGCTACTCGGGAGGCTGAGGCCGGAGAATGGCGTGAACCCGGGAGGCAGAGCTTGCAGTGAGCTGAGATCCGGCCACTGCACTTCAGCCCGGGTGACAGAGCGAGACTCCGTCTCAAAAAAAAAAAAAAAAAAAAAAACATTTTCTGGTGTTATTTCCAGAAGCAGTAATTATGCTCTCAATAAATCCCTTCTAGTCTTGTTCAGAAAGTGTTTAGAGGGGCAAGTATCATTTTGGGTTTAGCACATTAGTTAAACTTCAAGGGGTCTAAGATTTGGGCTAAAATCTGGAAAATATCTCATGGATTTTCAAATTGTCCATAATTTAGATAGGATCAGTTTGTGATGAGTTAGGGACTTTGTCTTGGTCAACTTTGGAAGATAGCATTATCGTTCCTTTTTCTTTCTTCCTCCCCTCAACAAGAAAACCTTGACTCTGATGGTTTATAAAGAACCTAGACATGTAGTTTTCTTTTCTGAATATTCAATAAATGTCTCTGGAGTGTTCCCAGGTTGCCAGATGTCATCCTGATATTAGAGGCTGACTGTTCTTTATTTACAGTTCCCAGGTAAGAGATTTCTAATAAGACCCGATCCATATGGAGCACCTGAGGAGAGTCTGATTGGTTGTATTATTTTTCCAAACTTTTGTTCTTGGACATTCCCCTACTCCTGTTTACTACTGAACCTAATTTCCCTTTGTGTACTTTATTTTCTCATCCATAATGCTGTCTAAGTTTTAAGGCATAGATGGCATTTGAGGGAAGATAAATAGAGGAAGAAGATGGGCATCTGTCATATGAGAGGGTGCATTTTATTTATCTTTGTATGACCAGTGCCCAGCTCAGTGCCAAGTACCTAGATGGTGCTGCATGGATGCTTTTTGAATGGGTCAAAGAATGATGTTTAGGAGTATAAGGGACAGTGAGTGATAGGAACATTTCTCCTATTAATGTATTTAAAGGGTAAGCCTAGTGCCGAGCAAATAGGAGGTGTTTGAGAAATGATAGCTTAAAACACAGACACACACAGAAATCTTGGGGGTCAGAAACCTAAAACAAAGTAATTTAAATCAGTTTACTTTATCTTGATAAACTAGGAGTGGGGTTTCAGTGAACTATTTTAATATACTGATCCAAAAGAATTTCACATATGAATTGCAAGGCAGTTAGAAGAATGGCAAATGCGTGAAATTAACTTGGTGGGTGAACTAGAACCATATCAAGAAATATTTCAAAAATCATATTAATCTTACTAAGGCCACTATTCAGAGAACTTGTCCCTTAATGCCATGGTTCAGCATCACCATTCACTGTGATGTATATGCTTGAACTACATAGTTCACTCAAAGTAACATTGCTGGTACTGTGTAGGCCAGGATTAAGACTTGGCTCTGCGTTCTATGGTGTGGTCATCTTGACTCAATGCTGGGTGTTTCTGGATTGCGCCAGTCATGTTTCTTCATTAACTTCTAGTTCCTTACCCTCCTCCCTTGAGAAGGATATAGTTTTATGACCATTAAGATATCATATTTTGGTCAGATAAAGGTCATCTTGACCTGCAAGATGAGTGAGAGGAGGCATTTGCTTCGTATGTGCGTTTGGGTCTGGAAGGAGAAATTTTAAAGAGATGGTTTTCTATTGCTGGATGACCATTCTTGTATGTTCTCTCCATAAAACTGTTAATATGAAATAACACTTTCATATTTCTAGAAGGGTTATTTTATTCTCAGAATTACCCTGGATTTGTCATTTAGAGGCATCATCTCCTACTGGCTAAGCACCCAAGTTTTGGCATCAGATAGACCTGAGTTCAAATTCCAACTCTGTCATGTACTGTCTGTGTGACTGTGAGCAAATAACCTCTATACTATGACTACTAATAAATAGTAGCAGTTGGCTGGGCTTGGTGGCTCACACCTGTAATCCCAGAACTTTGGGAGGCTGAGGCAGGCAGATCACCTGAAGTCAGAAGTTCAAGACCAGCCTGGCCATGATGGTGAAACCTCATCTCTACTAAAAATACAAAAATTAGCCGGGTGTGGTGTGCACCTGCAATTCTAGCTACTTGGGAGACTGAGGCATGAGAATTGCTTGATCCTGGGAGGCAGAGGTTGCAGTAAACGGAGATAGTGCTATTGCACTCCAACATGGGTGATGGAGTGAGACTGTCTCAAAATAAATAAATAGTAGCAGTAATTCTTGGGGTAGTTGTAGTAATAGTAATCACATATTCAAGAGTTACACTTATCATGCTAAGTGCTTTGTAAGGACTTTTTTTTAATGGGACAGAGTCTCTCTCTGTTGCCCAGGCTGGAGTGCAGTGGTGCGATCTTGGCTCACTGTAACCTCCAGCTCCTGGGTTCAAGCGATTCTCCTGCCTCAGCCTCCCAGTTAGCTGGGACTACAGGTGCACACCACCACGCCTGGCTAATTTTTGTATTTTTAGTAGAGACAGGGTTTCGCCATGTTGGCCAGGCTGCTCTCGAACTCCTGACCTTAGGTAATCCACCTACCTCAGCCTCCCAAAGTGCTGGGATTACAGGCGTAAGCCACCATGTCTGACCGGGACTCTAATTCTCATAGCTATAAGACATGTCTATGCTGTTATTCATACTTTAAAAATGAGATGAGGCTTACCTAGGTTATGTAACTTGCCTCTGACCTTTATTTTCCTTTTCTGCAAAGTGAAGGTAATTGTGCTACCTTCCTCATAAGGTTGCTGTAAAGATTAAATTGCTGTATGTTGCAGGTTTTTGACAGCGTATGACATGTAATAAGTGCTCAGCAAGTGGTAGTGGTAGTGCTAGCTAGTAGTATATCTGATCTTATACAGCCAATAAGACTTTATTGTATCTCTGTTTACTAAAATAATAGGGTGATTGATTTTGCTTCTTCAGGGTGGAGATATATGGATTATTAATAATAATTAGTATGGCCAGGAGAGGTGGCTCACACCTGTATTCCCAGCACTTTGAGAGGCCAAGGCAGGAGGATGGCTTGAGGGGAGTTTGAGACAAGCTCGGGCAATGTAGCAAGACCCCTGTCTCTACAAAAAATTTAGCCTGTCATGGTGATGCACAGCTGTAGTCCTAGCTATGCGGGAGGCTAAGGCAGGAGGATCGCTTGAGCCCAGGAGCCTAAGGTTAGAGTGAGCCATGATTGTGCCACTGCACTCTGGCCTGGGTGATGGAGCAAGACTCTGTCTCAAAAAAAAAAAAAAAAAAATTAGTACATGTGACTCAGTGGTAAATACATTCTAAGCATAGTCTATGGATAATGATATTTCTACCCTTTTTACAAAACAATTCCTAGGCCTTCATGAACTATGACTTGGCAAGTATAGCTGCTATTTGTCATATTAAGAGACTCTTTAGCAAGGACTGTCTTTATTTATTTCTGCTTAATTCATTCTTATTCAAAAATGGTTTTGGCTTGCTTTTTAAACATTCAAATTAGTATGTGGGTCCTTAATCCTATTCCAAATATTGCCAAGGAAAGGGATGACAGTACCTTGGGCCAAATACTGGTGCTCACAAAGACATATTTTCAGTATGAAATTTCTCCATTCAGATTACTTCATGCAAAAAAGAAATTACATAAATAGAGTGACTGCTTATATCCAATGTCAACTTTTTTTTTTTTTTTTTGAGACGGTGTCTTGCACTGTCGCCCAGGCTGGAGTGCAGTGGTGCGATCTAGGCTCACTGCATGCAAGCTCTGCCTCCCGGGTTCACGCCATTCTCCTGCCTCAGCCTCCCGAGTAGCTGGGACTACAAGCACCCGCCACCCAGCCTGGCTAACTTTGTGTATTTTTAGTGGAGACGGGGGTTTCACCGTGTTAGCCAGGATGGTCTCCATCTCCTGACCTCCTGATTCGCCTGCCTCGGCCTCCCAAAGTGTTGAGATTACAGGTGTGAGTCACTGCTCCTGGCCCCCAATGTCAACATTTAAGAAGACACCAGGATTCAGTGAAATTCACGGTCTTTTACTAAAATGTCATCTGCCTAGTATTTACTGAACTGTAATGAACCAATTTTTTGTGAACAAAGATTTTCTTGGCTAGCAGTAAAACGCCTCGTAGCCTTGGATGTGAGTGCCACCTGCTGGCCAGTGTACACAAACTCTCTCCTGAACCTTAAACCAAGAATGGTAAATTATTTAATTTTTAACGGGAAAGAGCCCAAGTAACACCCCTTTGATTTTAGGTCACAAGGACAGCTGTAATGCCTAATGAATTATGTGGTCTTTGGATAAGCATGCAGATTTATAAGAAAAACATACTCAGGAAACAAACTCAATGAAAAAATATTCCACTGAGCTATTGTTTATAAGTTTGCCAGTGTCAAGAGTATAGTAAATAGTCCTCTGTTTATATTATGAGCTCACTGAGTTTTATACATTGGTGACATAGGCAGTTGGTGGGTGGCTTTTTACCATAGGGAGCCTATACGTATATCTTGCAGAAGGGTAGGAAATTGGGGCCCCTTGGCTGTGATGGCTTTAATGCCAAATATGTGATCTTGTCCTAGAATTTTAGTTTTGGAGCCACAGCCCAGTTGGTATTCAGGAGAGATGTGCCCCTTTGTATCATTTTATTGTAATCAGTTCCTTGGAGATAACTTGACCTGTGACCTATGGGGCAATTCAGTAGAATTGGAACTCGTAGCAGCATTGGGGCAACTTGTGATTTTCATTGAGGGCAAGAAGGTAGAAATGACTCTTTAGGATAAAGAGATACACGTCTTGATCTATTAGAACTACTTCTTCTTCTTCTTCCTTTTTTTTTTTTTTTTTGTTTGTTTGTTTGTTTGAGACAGAGTCTGGCTCTGTCACCCAGGCTGGAGTGCAGTGGCGTGAACTCAGCTCACTGCAACCTCCGCCTCCTAGGTTCAAGTGATTCTTGTGCCTCAGCCTCCTGAATAGCTGGCATTACAGGCATACATCACCACACTCGGCTAATTTTTGTATTTTAGTAGAGACAGGGCTCCACCATGTTGGCCAGGCTAGTCTCAAGCTACTGACCTCAAGTAATCTGCCAGCTCAGCCTCATAAAATGCTGGGATTACAGGTGTGAGCCACCATGCCTGTGTTTTTATTTATTTATTTATTTATTTATTTATTTATTTATTTATTTATTTATAGACAGGGTTTCACTATGTTACCAGGCTGGTCTTGAACTCCTGAATTCAAGCAATCCTCCTGCCTTGGCCTCCCAAAGTGCTGGCATTACAGGCATGATCCACTGTGCCCAGCCTCGATCTATTAGAACTTCATGAAGTTTCTACCAGCCTGGCCCTTGAGAAAGACGTGAAAATTGCATGGCACACTTTGTATGCTAGCTACCTGGGAGAAGTGGAGAGAGAGGGGCTCTGGGGAAGTGACAGTCATCTATCTAGTCTTCTCCTTGGGTCATTCTTGATCACTTTTGCAGGAATTTTAAAGTTCCAGGAATTGGTCTCTGTATTATCGCTGACCCAAGGATTATCCCTAGTATATTCTTGACATGAGACTGGTTTTTCTGCTTTCATGATTTTATAGTAGTTGGTGGTGTGTATCTCTCCTGCCCTGTCACCAAAAAAACATAATACATAATTCACAAAAAACATTATACATAATTCACAAAACAGTCTATTGGGATGAAGCAAAAATCCTCTGTTCCAAGGTTGGTGAATGAGTTTTTGTGGCTAAAATTATAAACCTACAAAATAGGATTCAGATTTGGAAGGGGCTTAAGACATATAGAGCTTTCTGTTTTTACTTTTAGTTATATCCAACTCAGGTACCTCATAACTGAAGGGGGTTAGAATTCACTATTTTTATGAGAAGATGATGGGTGCTTGGTGATATTTTCCCAAAGATTTCTAGTGATGACAATCTGTATTGGATTTAACACTTGGCACGCTTATTTTTATCAACACCAATTTGAAACTAGAATACAGAATGAAGATGCTACTTTTTACACCTACAATGGCACAATCAGCTCATGAGATTAAAGTACTCTGTCCTTGCTAATGACTGCACATTCAGATTTTTGAGTTTTCTCTACATGTGTTTCTTGATTTAACCCAGATTTGTGGGCTAGAAACGGTGGAGCTACTCTTTATTGGAGGTAAATCCCAGCCTCTTATTTGTCTCTTGGGTTTCTCACAGTGCTATGCCAGTTCTTTGTTTCTTGTACTTTTAGTCTGGGGCAACATTTGTCAATTCTTGGGTTTCTTTCCTCCAACTCCTTTACCCTATAATACCTAACCCCCAGCAAGTTTTTTCTTTACTGTGTATTTCAAATTATTTGAATTGTTGCTTTAGTTGGTGTAATAGTGTGGTATCACATAGATTTCTATCAGATCTATAGAATCATCCTGATGTTACACTGACTGGATTTTAGTGATATTTTCTGCCTTTTCATCATTGGGCTCTCAAAAACTGCTTCTGGGCAGAAATTTTGTTCTAAGCCCATGTAGAGCAGAAGAGAAATATTAGGATGATATAGTCATATGCTATAGAACTCACCAGGTTTTGCAAAAATAACTTGAAACAAGACAGGAATGGAAGTACAAATCTCAGTGGGTTCTTAATGTTTCATCACAAAGTTTTGTGGTAAAACCAAGATGAAACCACAAGCTTCACTGTTGGCCAGACCAGCAGTGGAAGAACGATTGATTTCAAGGTTAGCCAAGGTCAGGAGGAAACTTGGCTTGTTTTATTCCTATGTTCAAACTCCAGACCTACCAAGTTTTGCGTGGTTTGGGGTTTCCAAAACAGAAATCATTTTGGGACCAGTACAAAACTAAGGCCTGAGGACTAGGGGCAGGGAAAATTTGTTCTGTCTTGGCTTGCATTTCAGCAATGCCAAGGAAGAGGATTTTATCTCCAGAGTTATTAGTCGAATCTTATTTACTTAAATTGTTCTTTGGAAGTTTATGAGAACAAAGAATATCTTTTCTTTCTGTTTCTCTACCCAATGGGAAGTCTAGGATTCTTTTCCCAGAGTCTCCAGACATATCTATAGGCCAGAGGAAGATTTATTTCTTGAAAAATTTCATGGTTATGATTACTGACTCATAGACTATGTTCAATTTCTTTGGCTCAATATTTGGGTAACTCTCCAGGGGTGAAAGTAGCAAAATTGCCTTGTCTGAGAGAATTGGACCTAGTCCACAGGTCTGAAAAAATCACGTTGCTCTTTTGGAATAAGGATTTGAAGAAAATAATAGAAACAGTCATGCTCAGAACCTAAGACCAGTCTCTCAGTGGGGTGTAAAAATGTGGCACATGAAAGACTCACTCCCTTGGTAACTTGTGGGCAGCCCAAGCTCTGATTACGGTGTCATGAGTGGACAGTATGAGTCTGGGAGTGACTCTTGTTATGCCAGGACCAAATCTTCTAGAAGGTGGTAAAGTTCATCAAGTCAGTTAGACCCGCTTTCAGCCGCCAACTATAGAAAATCCTTCTGTAAGGTTTCACTCTTAGAGGCCATTATTTATTTTTCTCAAAAGGAATTCCAAGACTGGCAAGGTGGCTCCCCAGTGATATCAGAAACCTAGACATTTTTCTTCTTTCCACTCCACTGTCATCCTTCTTTTGGTCACCTCAGAATCTCTAGATGGT
Source organism: Theropithecus gelada (assembly GCF_003255815.1). Taxonomy (NCBI): domain Eukaryota; kingdom Metazoa; phylum Chordata; class Mammalia; order Primates; family Cercopithecidae; genus Theropithecus; species Theropithecus gelada. The sequence continues at coordinate 61,954,623 of NC_037675.1, read as the reverse complement.
TGCTAGAGTTCCACATGTTTGCATTGTAGGCAGGAAGAAGGAAAGGGAGTTAAAGGCCAAAGGGCAAAGGCTTAAGGGTAAAATGGTGAAAAGGCCCATTTAATGAGGAAAACAAGAATTTATTCAGAACTCACACACCAGATTTTCACATATGTTATAAGGCTAGCACTGTGACACATGCCATCTCAGGTAGAGGTGGCTGGGGCTAGGTGGCTAGGTTGTGACTACTGGTGGGGTCATCCAGTCAACAATAGCTACCTTGACTAGTTCAAGACAGGTGGTCAACAATAAAAAGATTCCTGGAACTGCTGAAAAGAGTAGGCGTGAGATATTTATGCTGAAGCAGATCTCACCTGTAAATCAGACCCACAGAATGGCCAGAAGAGGATTACAGCTAAACTTTAGAGGATTCTCAGAGAAGTTGCTCTGTGAAGGTTCACTGAGAAGTCTAGTGGAGCCAGTATCAGATTTCACAAAGTAATTGTGTAATTTATAATAATTGGACTTGAGGTGATTAAAATGTAATGTTGTAAGCTATTGTTGACCATGGAAGCTCTCAGAATGAACAAACCAGCTAAACTCTACATCTTCAGAGGGTCTGTCTTAAGGAAGCATTTATTTGTTCCTTTCTTCTTCTCTTTCTTTTTCTTTCTTTCATTCTTTCCATCTCTTCTTTCCTCTACTCATTCTTTTAAGTTTTAATCATAAAAAAGTCAGCATACAGAAAAAGTGAAAGAATAATACACACATAATTTCCATCATATTTTAATGTTATTTTTTACCTATGCATATATCTATCTAGGCATCTATGTATCCATCAATTTATCTATCTATGAGCTAATGAAGTAGATTGCAGACTCTTCATCCCTACATACTTGAGCATATTTCTCTTAAGAAGACATTTATACTGGAATAACTCTGTGGTAAAACAATTGAAAAAAAGAAATATAACTTATAAAAAAGCGAGACAAGAAGAATCCATGGGGCAAATATGCACAGAACAGGGAGTGACTGCACAGTTTCTTCCTTAGTAATCCTCCGGAACATGTCATGCTTAGTGTATACAAAAGTTGCATCTGGGAAAGGGATGGCTCAGAACACATACATTTCATTTTCTAAATAGTAAATTTTCTAACTGTATCCTAACTTCAAGGAAAACAGCCAGAATGCACACATTCTTCTATTACCCTTTCTTTCCTTTTCTGTTATGAAACATTTTCAAGTTAGAGGAAGGTTATTAAAATAACAAATACCCATGTATTTTCCACCTAGAATTAAAATGACAATTTAGGAGTGATTTTGCATTTTCAAGAGAGAACAACAGGCTGAGTGTGATGGCTTATGCCTATAATCCCAGCACTTTGGGAAGCTGATGCAGGCAGATGACTTGAGGTCAAGAGTTCGAGACCAGCTTGGGCAACATGGTGAAATCCCATCTCTACTAAAAATACAAAAATTAGCTGGGCATGGTGTGGTGCATGCCTGTAATCCCAGCTACTCGGGAGGCTGAGGCAGGAGAATTGCTTAAACCGGGGAGGCGGAGGCTGCAGTGAGCTGAGATTCAGTCACTGCAGTCCAGCCTGGGTGACAGAGCAAGATTTTGTCTCAAAAAAAAAAAAAAAAAAGAGAGAGAGAGAACAACACATCTCTTCAACCAACTGCAAAAGCATTAGAGGGAAAGAAACAAAGGTGTAAGTAAAATATTCCAGAGAAGGGTTGTTTTGGGAACCAAAATAATGTAAAACAACTGGAGAAAGAGAAGGGTTAGTTTGATTTGTAGAGACTTAAAATCCCCAGGAAGAAGTCACATGAAGAGAGTAAGACAAAGCAAGATAAATTTGTCACAAGCACTCTTTCATGCCTACCTCATGGAAGGAGTTGCCATTTTTTTGGTGCCATTGGTTTCAAAGTTTCAGAAACGTGGTTCAGCAAAGAAGTGCCAGTGCTGCCAGTGCTGATCCCCAACAGCCCTGGAGACAATGAATGCGCCGTGCCCTCATCACTCTATCTCAGGCTGAGGTGTTCCCTCCTCTTCCATTAGTGGAACACCGAGAACTGGGAGGGAGACGACCTACAGCAGTAGTGCTCAGGCCTGTCAGATTCCCGCTAAGGCAAGCTGCTTTCAAGTGATTTGTGGTGGTAAAAAATCAACAACAGGCCTGGCACGGTGGCTCGCACTTGTAATCCCTGAACTTTGGGAGGCTGAGGTGGGTAACTGCTTGAGCCCAAGGATTTGAGACCAGCCTGGGCAACATGGCAAGATCCCCATCTCTACAAAAAATACAAAAATTAGCTGGGTGTGGTGATGAGTGCCTATAGTCCCAGCTACTTAGGAGGCTGAGGTGGGAGGATTGTGTGAGCCCAGGAGGTTGAGGCTGTAGTGAGCCAAAATCAAGTCACTGCACTCTAGCCTGGGTGACAGAGCGAGACCCTGTCTCAAACAACAACAACAACAAAAACAAATAAAAACAAAAAACCCCAAAAAAGCCAAAAAACAAAAAATCAACATTAACAACAGTAGGATTGATTAAGAAACAAGAGTGAAAGATAAGATTAGAGGCTGAAGCTCGAACAGTCAATATGAGGCAGCAGGGGATTACAGCATCGGTGCCCAGGATGCAGCCAGCTTACTCCCCCAGTCTTCTGGACCCCTCCTCACGTCATTGGACATCTTGATCCCAGAAGTCATCCACCACCACCTTGATAACCAAGGCAGAGGGCTATGAATGGACCTTGGATGCATTCCTTTCTACACCACTCCATTTAAAACATTAGGTTTTTAGGTGGTTTAAAGGAATGCAAAATGGTTCTGTTTACTTCCTCTTTGAATTTTCCTTTGCCACACTCTTTTATTTTCTCCTGGCTGACCTGCTGTGTCTGCTTTTGTTACTGATTCATCAAATGTCCACTCACACAGGCAGCATGTTTTTAGGCTGCTAGGCTAAAGAGGTGAAAAAGGTTTCCTCTGCCTGGGCGTGGTGGCTCACAACTGCAATCCCAGCATTTTGGGAGGCCAAGGTGGGTGAATCACCTGAGGTTAGGAGTTTGAGACCAGCCTGACCAATATGCTGAAACCCCACCTCTACTAAAAATACAAAAAATTAGCTGGGTGTGGTGGCATGCACCTGTAGTCCCAGCTGCTTGGGAGCCTGAGGCAAGAGAATTGCTTGAACCTGGGAGGCGAAGGTTGCAGTGAGCCGAGATTGCGCCACTGCACTCCAGCCTGGGTGACAGAGCGAGACTCCGTTTCAGGAAAAAAAAAAAAAAAAAAGATTTCCTAATTGGCAATGACTCCCTCTGATATTTCTTTCGGGCCAATATACTCTTTTAATTATTTGATTTCTCCTGACTCGCAAAGTTCCCCTTCCTTATAATTAGATGAACCTAACCTGAGGCCTCTATTGATGGGAAAGGGCTTTCAAAGGCAATATTCAGAGAGTTTGCTTGACCAGAAAGGTCAGCAGCAAGCACCCAGCTCTGGTACAAGACCATATGTTCTTTAAGGAATAGGACTCCATTAACAGACTTTGTTGCTGGAGAGTTTTTTATTCTTTCCTTTTCAGACCTAGAAGGATGTCTGAAGTGTTTATTATTAGTCTAAACTGAGAGCAAGTGAGTGTCCTTATCATTCAAAAACAAATACACCTGTCTGGCAGCAGGAACTCTGCTTGGCTTTATGAACCAGGAAAATCAACACTGTAGTCAGAGCCCAGCCAGTAAATCTGAGGGGCCTGTAAAGTCATGTTGGAGAAGGGGTTCTTTGTGGAAGGATTCAAGAGTTCCCAACGGAAGATCAGGCTTGGTAGTCATTTTATCTGTACAGACTCTGTAGCCTGTTTGTGTATCCGATACTACTAAATGTGGAGTGTAACAACTTCGATGGGTGGGAACATGCCGAAAAGTTAGTAGGGAAAAACCTAAAGGTTAAAGGAAAACCAATATTCTCTGACTGCAGTCAGGTTAGCACTTCTTTCTGCCATCTCCCTAGGTCCTAGCTGTTGATCACTTTCCTCACGCTGAAAAAGGAACTAGTTCAGTCCTGAAACATAGTTATGCCATCCTGACTTCCTTTATTCTATGTTTAAAAATTTAAGAGTAACTTTACATTTTCAAAATAAAATGAGTATCTTGATACTCCCCAAATTCACAAGGCTGTAATGTAAGACTCTGTGTTCATTCATTCATTGACTAATCTTTGAGCGCCTTTGAGGTTGAAGGCATTGTAGTGTTTGGACAACATAAAGGTGCCCTGTTGGAGCTTATGACCTAACAGGAAGTAAGATATACACCATTCAGTTCCCCCAGCACACACCAGATACACATTCATTGTCCCCACAGTTTCACCATCAGCTTCAAGGATGTTTTCATATTAGAGTCAGTCTCAGTCACCTACTGACCCTGACTCTCCCTCCTATAATTTTAATCCTTCCCAGATTGGTCCCAGAACAGTATTTTTCTTGTGTGTGTGTGACAGCTTTAGAGTCACCTGAACAGGTGGATAGTGTCAACTCTTTTGCCTTAGCTGCTTGTGTGTGGTTAGATGGTTCATCTGTGTGGGAGAGATTCTTAGGTCTATAAGTGGGAGGATGAGTGGGGTGAGAAGTATAATGTTTTGGGAGAAATAAAAGCATTCGACTCATTTTAAGGAATTATCCAACATAAAGGAATAATTAAAAATATGGTTACTAGTATTAATGAATGCAATCAACCAAATTTAAAGCCACATTTGTCACATTTTTGAACCCAGGGTAGGCTGCAAGGGAGCGTAAGTTTTGAAATTAGCAGAGTTGTGTTGAAATTCTGCTCTATCATTTTCTATCTATATAGACTTAGACCAATAACTTAATCCTATAGGTCTGTATTTTCACCTCTGCAAAATGGAGATAGTGATATTCACTTTTCAGAGTGATGTAAAGATGAAGTGAGCCAACCTATGTAAAAGTTCTTAGTCCTGTGCCCCAAATGCTGACTCTCTCCCTGCCTTTTCCTCCACTTTTCTTTGGAGAATTATGCCTGTATTTTATTTTAGTCTGTCCTTTTTTTCCCCCTTGTTCTTGGCTTTTCTCATTGTTTTTGTTCTTATTTTTTCTGGCTGATCTTGTCTCTTTGGTTTCCCTCTTTTTCCTCTCTGTGGATGTTTGTTTTGCCTGTGTTTATTTTTCCATCATGAACTTTCCTTGAGTTCCTTTCTCATTTGCCTTTTTGCAGGCGTCTTTTGTTTTACCTGGGGCTCTAAGCCCTTTGCACGTTGATGTCAACACTGATTGCTGATTTTGGACTTTGTTGGAGAAAGGGGGTGGAAGGTGTGGGAAGACAGCTCTTAAGGGGCCTAGAGAAAGGATATTGGGAGGTTGAAGTGGTTAGTTGCTTGGCTATACATATTTTGCAGACATACATTTCAGTTCCTGGCCAGAAGTCTGACGGTTTTTCCCACAGGTCCTCAGGGTTTTTGAATCTGCCCGGATTTCACTTTCCTTCCCCTCTCCCTGTTTCTTTACCCGGTTTTAGTGGAGCCCAGCTTTCCCCTTCCCAACTTCCTGTTGCCTTGCTTTCTCTGAAACATGTTTTACCTATTACCGCTCTTCTTTACCGTTTCACTTATGTGGAACACACACTTGGAAGGGGGGTTGTTTCTTAAGAGGGGGAGGTCATTGCTGATAATAGAAGTAACAGTTGCCTATGATGCGCCAGTGCTCACACAAGACCAAAAACAAGACAGCAAGAACTCATAACCTTGGTTAATTGGAACAGATTCTGAATGTAGCCCAGAGAATCTAAAGGACAGAAACAAACTAAGGGAGTGGTGGATGGTGACAGGACGGAGATGCCAGGGAGTGTATCTTGCATTTTAATTTCCACAAACATTTACTCATCATCTATCCTGGGCCAAGCAGTGAGCTAGACTCTGGGTATAATTTGATAAACAATATAAGAAAAGGTCTGCCTTTAATTGCTTTTAATGGTTCAAATTGTGCTCTAAACAGAATCTCCCTGGAATTCATATCTATGATTTTAAATTTGGGACTACTTTTCTATCTTGCGAGACATCATGGAAAGAAATCTGGGACTTGAGTGGCAACAATGGATCTTGTGGTGCTTGTGGGCAATGGTTGGTGGCACATCACAATTACCTGTCACATGTCCCTAATATTTTTATTAAGGAAATCTTAAGCAAAAATAGTGACAATGCTAGAAAAAGCGCTTATCACGCATCACTCAGCTTCAACAATAATTAATATTTTGTCAACCTTGTTATATTTCTCTTCTCCTCCAGTATTGTCCTAGAATATTTTAATGAAAATTCCAGACACCATGTCATTTCCTCTTCTCAAGTAGAGAAGGACTTTTTTTTTTTTTTTTTAACATAACTACCATGCCATTATTACATGTAACAAAATCAGTAGTTGTTTGTTTGTTTGTTTGTTTGAGAAGGAGTCTTGCTCTTGTCTTCTAGGCTGGAGTGCAGTGGCGTGATCTTGGCTCACTGCCTTACACCTCCCGGGTTCAAGCGATTCTCCTGCCTCAGCCTCCCGAGTAACTGGGATTACAGGCACGTGCCATCACACCCAGCTAATTTTTGTATTTTTAGTAGAGACGGTGTTTCACCATGTTGGCCAGGCTGGTCTTAAACTCTTGGCCTCAGGTGATCCACCCACCTCGGCCTCCCAAAGTGCTAGGATTACAGGTGTGAGACACCGCACCCAGCCTATAGTAATTTTGTAATGTCATCTAGTACTCAGTCCACAAGAACATTTCCCCAGTTATCTCAAAGATGCCTTTTTAAAAAATTATTTTTATTTTTATTTTATTTTATTATTATTATTTTTTGAGATGGAGTTTCACTCCTATTGCCCAGGCTGGAGTGCAATGGCATGATCTCAGCTCACTGCAACCTCCACCTCCGAGGTTCAAGTGATTCTCCTGCCTTAGCCTCCTGAGTAGCTGGGATTACAGGCATGTGCCACCATGCCTGGCTAATTTTGTAGTTTTATTAGAAATGGGGTTTCTCCATGTTCGTCAGGCTGGTCTCAAACTCCTGACCTCAGGTGATCCACCTGCCTCAGCATCCCAAAGTGCTGGGATTACAGGTGTGAACTACCGTGCCCGGCCAGTATTTTTATTTTTTATCTTCTGGAGATGAAGTCTCGCTCTATTGCCCGGGCTGGAGTGCAGTGGTGCAATCTTGGCTCACTGCAACCTCTGCCTCCCCGGTTCAAGCAATTCTCCTGCTCAGCCTCCAGAGTAGCTGGGACTACAGGTGCACGTCGCCATGCTTGGCTAATTTTTGTATTTTTAGTAGAGACAGGGTTTTGCCATGTTGCCCAGGCTTGTCTCAAACTCCTGAGCTCAGGCAATCCGCCTGCCTTAGGCTCTGAAAGTGCTATGATTACAGGTGTCAGTCACCTCACCGGCCTCAAAGATGCCTTTTTATAGTTGGTCTGTGTGGATTGGTATCAAAGCAAAGCACACATATTACTATTGGTCATTCTGCCTTTTAATCTCCTGTTTTGTAATTATAATCCCCTTTCCATTGCTTTCTCCCATGCCATTGATTTCTATAGAAATTTGGAATAGTGGGTGTGCTGCCCAGATCTCTTCTTTATGACCAGAGCATTCATGTTGTAGCTGTCAGGAGTGAGGACGGCTGAAGGCTACAGCATATATCTGGTCGTTTTGGGGGTAAAAACACCTGGCCTTTTTGCCCCAGTTTGGGACAACTCTGAAGGACCATCCCAATTCCTGAGCTCACTGTGAGATTGCCTGAGAACTCTGTTGTGACTGCACGAGTCCAGTTTCTTCCTCTTCCCAACCCTGTTTTCCTCACTTTCTTTTAGGTATGTTCCTGAGGCTACTACCATTAAAATTTCTGAACACAGTCTCCTTGTCAAAGTCTATTTTCCAGGAAACCTGACCTGGACAGTTGACACCATGAGTGACTCTAGCAAGCAGAATCTAACATGGGATGTTGAAGCTGAATCCCTGCCTGCCAGCTGGCAATACAAACACCATTAGTGGTAGTTGGTGGACTACCCATAGCTCTGGTGTGGTGTAGAGGTGCAATTTTAAAAAATCACTGGTGGTGAGCTAGGATGGGATACCATGGAAGGGAAAGAACTGCCAAGGGCAATATCACAGACATTTGATAGGTTGGAGGGAAGTAACAAGCATAAAGACTGTGAGAGCTTGGATGTCTCTTGCTAGGGACTATTGATACATTGGACAAAGATAGTTAAAGCCTGAGGATGATTAATCACCAGAGGGCTTCCTCAGCAGCCTATAAAGGAATTTGTTTTGCTTGTAGCCAGGGGGCAGAAGAAGCAGATGATCAGATCTGGGGCTTTATAAGGGTAACATAGCTCTAGAGGAGATTGAACTTTTAAGTCTGGCAAATCTGCTATGCCAAGGTTAGGTCCCAGTTGGAAAGAAGTAAGGTACTAAGACTGGGGGTGGAGACATCTGGATCAATGCATTTGAAAATATCGAATCACCAGATTTCCCTGGACCCTCTGGGCCCACAAAAATGATTAACTGTTCTCTGTAAAGCAAACTCTCCTCTTGCTTGAAAAAAATGCAAAGGTCTCTGTCTTGTAACACAACACATAGTATAGTCTGAAGGGACTTGAATCAACTAGGAGTTCTTCAGAACATCATATTGGTGCACTATTTAATGACAATGAACAGCAAGTCCTTAGAGACTGATATGGGTTGGCTGTGACCCTATCCAAATCTCATTTTGAATTATAGTTCCCATAATCACCATATGTCATGGAAGGGACTTGGTGGGAGGTAATGTAATTGGAGCGGTTACCTTCATGTTGTTGTCACGATAGAGAGGGAGTTCTCATGAGATCTGATGGTTTTATAAGGGGCTTTTCCCCCTTTTGCTCAGCACTTGTCCTTGCTGCCACCATGTGAAGGAGGACATGTTTGCTTCCCCTTCTGCCATGATTATAAGTTTCTCGAGGCCTCCCCCAGTCATGCTGAACTGTGAGTCAATTAAATCTCTTTTCTTTATAAATTATCCAGTCTTGGGATATCTTTATTAGCAGCATGAGAACAGACTAATACAGTAAATTGGTACTGGGTACTGGGGTGCTGCTTTAAAGATACAAAAAAATGTGGAAGCGACCTTGGAACTGGGTAACAGCAGAGGTTGGAGCAGTTTGGATGGCTCAGAGAAGACAGAAAATGTGGAAATGTTTGGAACTTCCTAGAGAATTGGAGGGCTCAGAAGAAGGTGGGAAGATGTGGGAAAGTTTGAAACTTCCTAGAGACTTGTGAATGGCTTGACCAAAATGCTGATAGTGATATGGACAATAAAGTCCAGGCTGAGGTGGTCTCAGATGTAAATGAGGAACTTGTTGGAAACTGGAGTAAAGACCACTCTTGCAATCCAGAGACTAGTGGCATTTTGCCCCTGCTCTGGAGATCTGTGGAACTTTGAACTTGAAAGAGATAAGTTAAGGTATCTGGCAGAAGAAACTTCTAAGTGGCAAAGGGTTCAAGAGGAAGCAGAGCATAGAAGTTTGGAGAACTGCAGCCTGATGATATGATGAAAAAGAAAAACCCATTTCTGGAGAGAAATTCAAGCTGGCTGCAGAAATTTGCATAAGTCATGAGGAGCCAAATGTTAATCACCAAGACAATGAGGAAAATGTCTCTCCAGGGCATGTCAGAGACCTTCACAGCAGCCCCTCCCATCACAGGCCTGGAGGCCTAGGAGGGATAAATGGTTTTGTGGGCAGCCAGGACCTCCCTGCTCTATGCAGCCTCAAGACACAGTGTCCTGTGACCCAGCTGCCTGAGCTCCAGTTGTGGCTATAAGGGGCCAATGTACAACTCAGGCCACACATACAGCTCAGGCCATTGCCTCAGAGGGTACAAGACCCAAGCCTTGGTGGCTTATATGTGGTATTGAACCTGTGGGTGCACAGAAGTCAAGAATTGAGGTTTGGGAACCTCTGTCTAGATTTCAGAGGATGGATGGAAATGCCTGGATGTCCAGGCAGAAGTTTGCTGCAGGGGCGGAGTCTTCATGGAAAACTTCTGCTGGGGCAGTGTGGAAAGGAAATGTGAGGTTGGAGGCCCCACACAGAGTCCCCACTGGGGCACTGGTTGGCGGAGTTCTGAGAAGAGGGCCACCATCCTCCAGACCCCAGAATGGTAGCTCCACCAACAGCTTGCACTGGAAAAGCCACAGACACTCAAAACCAGCCTGGGAAAGCAGCTGGGAGGGGTTTGGGGGGAGCTTTACCCTGAAAGCCACATGGGCAGAGCTTCCCAATGCCATGGGAGCCTACCTCTTGCATCAGCATGCCCTGGATGTGAGACAAGGAGTCAAAGGAGATCATTTTGGAACTTTAAGGTTTAATGCCTGCCCTGTTGGATTTCAGATTTGCATGGGGCCTGTAGCCCCTTTGTTGTGACCAATTTCTCCCATTTGGAATGGGTGTGTTTACCCAATGTCTGTACCTCCATTGTGTCTAGGAAGTAACTAACTTGCTTTTGATTTTACAGGCTCATAGGTGGAATGGACTAGCCTTGTCTCAGATAAGACTATGGACTTGGACTTCTGGGTTAATGCCACAATGAATTAAGACTTTGGGGAACTGTTGGGAAGTGCATAATTGTGTTTTGAAATATGAGGACATGAGACTTGGGAAGAGCCAGGGACAGAATGATGTGGTTTGGTTGTGTCCCCACTCAAATCTCCTTTTGAATTATAGTTCCCATAATCCTCGTGTGTTGTGTCATGGGAGGGACCTGGTGGGAGGTAATTTAATCATGGGGTGGCTATCCCCAGTTGTTGTTCTCATGATAGTGAGTGAGTTCTCACAAGATATGATGGTTGTATAAATAGCTTTTCCCCCTTTTGCTCAGCACTTCTCCTTGCTGCCACCATGTGAAGAAGGATATGTTTGCTTCCCCTTCTGCCATGATTGTAAGTTTCCTGAGGCCTCCCCAGCCATACTGAACTGTGAGTCAAGTAAACCTCTTTCCTTTATAAATTATGCAGTCTCAGGTATGTCTTTATTAGCAGCATGAGAACAGACTAATACAGAGACCTTGTTAAAGACATCTGTGCTCCAGAAGGTGGGACATAATCCCTACAAACATTCAAGCGTCCACCACCTCTGTGAAATTTTAAGGATCCCAGTCTGGGGCATGCCAGGACATTTTCTCCAAAGTAAACTACAAATTATAGTATCTTCCACCTCCTGCTACTAAGAAGGAATCAAAACCCTTGGTAGGTCACTTTGGGTTCTTGGGGACAGTATATTCTACACTTAGGAATACTGCTTTGATCATTTGCTAACCACCATGGAATATTTCCAGATTTGATAGGAGCCCAGAGAAGGAAAGAGGTCTCGGCCGGGCGCGGTGGCTCAAGCCTGTAATCCCAGCACTTTGGGAGGCCGAGACGGGCGGATCACGAGGTCAGGAGATCGAGACCATCCTGGCGAACACGGTGAAACCCTGTCTCTACTAAAAAATACAAAAAAACTAGCCGGGCGAGGTGGCGGGCGCCTGTAGTCCCAGCTACTCCGGAGGCTGAGGCAGGAGAATGGCGGGAACCCGGGAGGCGGAGCTTGCAGTGAGCTGAGATCCGGCCACAGCACTCCAGCCTGGGTGACAGAGCAAGACTCCGTCTCAAAAAAAAAAAAAAAAAAAAAAGAAAGAGGTCTCTAGCAGATGCAGGCTGGGGCAAAAGCAACCCGGCCACTTGGGTCATGTGACCTGCTGACTGTGGCACTGGAAGTATCTACAGTGGGTAAAGGTGTGCACAACAAACTCCAGTAGAAAAATCACACATAGATGCCCAGGGTCTGGCACAAGATCATGCCCTTTGCAGTAGAGAACTACACACCAATCACAAACACAACTCCCTGAAGCTACTGGGTAGCTTCTGGTAATGCTGGAATATCTAATGACCGTGTGGTCAGGCTGGATTTTGTCAGAACCACCAAGTCATAAGATTTTGTGGGTCCATAAGGAATCCATTGTAAATTGGAAGTAGTGCATCTGGGATTGGACAAACATGGGTGATGGTGCACAGATAAGCTGCAAGAGCAGGTGGCCAGACTCTGTGCCCAGCCCTACTTTTTTACATAGTGAGTGAGTATATGAGCAAGGTCATTGTGAGGGTAAAATGGCCTGACTTCTGGCCTCTGTGTAGGATATCTTGGAATGGCCAGAGCACCCTGGGGGATCGCCCCAGTTCTCCATTGCAACTGTGTTGCAGTTTAATTTCTCCCTTTGCCGAATCCTGTTTGCCTCTCTCTCTTATAGGTATATTCCCTGAGATCATTTTACAATAAATCTGCACATGGCTCTCTGTCTCAGAGTCTGTTTGTTAGAGAACTCTACCTAAGACATTAGGTCATTCATCCCATAGAATGTCTGGATTTGGCTGATGTTTCCTTGTATTGTGGTTTTACAGCTACTTGTTTTTCTATCCCTTTGTTTCCTGTAAAGATGTGGTTGTAGCTAGAGAATTCAAGTAGATTCAGGTGGCAAAGTGTGAATGCATCATATTCCAAGGCATAAAATATCTGGATGTCTCACTTTTGGTAATGCTAATATTGATTGGTTGGTTCAGGTATTGTCATATAAGTTCTTTAATAGCCCTATTTTTCCTTTTTCTCATTTTCCCTTATTCTTTTCATTTTTCAATTCTGTTTCCTCCTCACCTATTTTCACCTCCTTCTTTCTGTATGTCTCAGATTTCCCAGTGGCACCATGTTCATTGGTGTGGAAGAACTCAGGGCTCTTGTGATTGCTGGTAACAAACTTGACCTCTTGAGAAAGATGAAGAATAGCTGGCCAGAGAGAAAGAAAATCATTAGTTTGCATGTCCAAATCATCGAATATCTTACTCTAACTCTGTAAAAATGAGTTTTTGTTTGGCCTTGTAGTGAATGAGAAGGGTGAGTTTGTACTGGATATGGATGATCATTTCATACCCTACTCTGTCATCACAAAACATCCTTTTCCCTTTCTGCCCTCTTCCTTCTCAAGGAATCGTTATTGGCATGACCCCACTGCTCACATTTTATTGAAATGTGATGGTACTTGCTAAAGTGATAAATTATTCTGGTATGTCAAATGAAAGGAAAGGGGAAAGGTCTGGTGTCCTCCTTTTAGGATCTCTCTTCCTTTGTATGATAATGCATAGCTGGCATCTGAAGATAATGCTTCTATTTTTATTATCCCATCAAAACAATAACTGCAGGGCGGGAATTCATAATCAGGGAAGAGGGAAACACCTTGGCAAGCCATGGCGGCAGCTTTTTGGTAGGCGTAGCTTTGAGTGTTGTGACCACCAATCAGCTTGATGGGCTGCAGCTTACTTCATTTACACATGGGGCTGGGCAGAAGGCTCATGTCCAAAGGCATGAAGAAAGTCTGTTCACCTGGAAAGAAAAAAATTATTTGACAATGACATCTGAACTCTCTCACGCAATGGGTTATAGTCAGTATCTTAATTAAAGAACATCTGTTCATGCCAGTAACAGAAGATAACTGGGAATAGCTTCACCAAAAAGGAAAGGGAAGAAAAAAGATACATTATGAAATCCAAGGAGAAGCTGAACATTCAGTAGGTTTCACAAAAGGAAAGAACCAGAAGTTAGAAAGCTGTTAGAACCCAGGCCACAGTTCCCACTTGAAGCGTCTCTCTGTTCACAGTCTTGAGAGAGAGAGACTGTTATTGACTATCTTGCATCAACTGTCCATTCCTAGTCCAGTCAGCTATGGTCAAGAGATTTTGGTGCAAATATGAGGGGAGGGCAGTTCTTTTTTTTTTTGAGACGGAGTTTTGCTCTTGTTTCCCAGACTGGAGTGCAATGGCACGATCTTGGCTCTGCAACCTCTGCCTTCCCAGGTTCAAGCGATTCTCCTGCCTCAGCCTCCTGAGTAGCTGGGATTACAGGCACCTGCCACCATGCCTAGCTAATTTTTTGTATTTTTAATAGAGATGGGATTTCATCATGTTGGCCAGGCTGGTCTTGAACTTCTGGCCTTAGATGATCCACCCGCCTCGGCCCCCCAAAGTGCTGGGGTTATAGGCATGAGCTACCACGCCCAACCATCAGGGCAGTTCTTACTGAAGGGAATTTGAGTTATGGTCTGGACAGATACCCCCAAAGCTAGTCAATATCTGATAAGTATCTGAATGGATGAAGAATGTGTGGGTGGGTGTGTTTACACAAATACATGCAAATATGTGAATATTGTCATGCATCACTTAAGAACAGCGATGCAAGGGATACAATCTGAGAATGGATTGTTAGGTGATTTTGTCATTGTGTGAACATCATAGAACATGTATACTTACACCAACCTAAATGGTAATAGCCTACTACACACTTAGGCTATGTGGTATAGCTTATTGTTCCCAGGCTACAAATCTGTAGCGCATGTTACTGTACTGAATAATTCAGGCAATTACAATGCAATGGTAAGTATTTGTTTATCTAAACATAGAAAAGGTACAGTAGAAATATGATATAAAAGATAAAAAGTGATACACCTGTAGAGGGCACTTATGAATGGAGCTTGCAGGACTGGAAGTTGCTCTGGGTGAGTCAGTGAATGGTGAGTGAATGTGAAGGCCTAGGGCATTACTGTACACCAATGTAGACTATAAACACTGTTTAGGCTATACTTAATTTCTTTTCTTTTTCTTTTCTTTTCTTTTCTTTTTTTTTTTTTTTTTGAGATAGGAGTCTCACTCTGTTGCCCTGGCTGGAGTGCAATGGCACAATCTCAGCTCACTGCAACCTTCACCTCCTGGGTTCAAAAGATTCTCCTGCCTCAGCCTCCCGAGTATCTGGAATTACAGATACCTGCCACCACACCCAGCTAATTTTTTAAAATTTTTAGTAGAGACAGGGTTTCACTATGTTGGTCAGGTTGGTCTTGAACTCATGACCTCAAGTAAGCCACCCACCTCTGCCTCCCAAAGTTCTGGGATTACAGGCATGAGCCACCATGCCTGGCCAATTTCTTGAAAAATGTTTTCTTCAATAATAAATTAAGTTTAGCTTACTGTGGCTTTTAAACGTTATAAATTTTTAAGTTTTAAACGTTAAAAGTTTTTAAGTTTTAAAAACGTGTTGACTGTTTCATAACACTTAGCCTAAAACACAAACACATTTTACAGATGTACAAAAATATTTTCTTTCTTCTTATCCTTATTCTACACATTTTTTCCATTTTCAAGTAATGAGCTATAGAAATGATCCCTGAAAGTATAGTCATCTCTATTTTTGTTTTCTATTTAAAAATTTAAAAAATTTATTTTGTATTTTTAAAACTTTGTTGTTAAGAACTAACACACACACATGCACACACACACACACACACACTAGCATAGGCCTGCATAGAGTCAGGACCATTAAGAAGTCACTAGGTGACAGAAATTTTTCAGCTCCATGATTATATTATAGCACCACAGTTCTATCATTTAGTAATATGTTGTTTTGAAGCACATGACTGATACACACACACACATACATACATATATAAAGATTATATATATAAATGTTAAATTCAAAAGCATCTGTAGAACAATTATTAAAATGATAATATGTGAAAGCTTCATGAAGATAAAGACCTTACTGTCCTCTTTACTTCTTTTATGCCAAGAATCTGGAAGGGTCCCTGGCTCATAGTAGGTGTTTGGCTACTATTCATTGAATTTATGCGTATTCATTAATTATGATAAAATAAAGTAATACTAAGTATCATTAAAAGTGGAGCAATGAGCCTGTGATCTTCCTGATAAGATGCAATTCGAAGTACACAGCACTACCTATAAAATATTCTTGCCAAAATAGTAGAACATGAATCTAATCAAGGTTTTAGAACTAAGCTCCAGTTTACAGAAAATGAAGAAACATACAAGTTAAATGATACTTTGAAGAAGCAAACAGATAAATCCAGAATATGGGACATCTTATAGAATAATTGACCTGGTCTCTAGAACAAGCCAATGGCATGGGGATAAAAATGAGAAAGAAATTTAGGAGACATAACAACTAAATTCAAACACACTGTAAAAAGAGTTTTTGGAAACAATTATGGAAATTTATTCATAAACTCTTGTTATATGATACCAAAACTTATTGCTAATTTTGTTAAATATGATAATGGCCTCATGGCCATATAAGAAAGTGTCCATTTTTTGTTTAGAGATACATAACGAAGCAAGAGGTAGACTCCCATGGCATTGGGAAGCTCTGCCCATGTGGCTTTTCAGGGTAAAGCTTCCCCGTAACCCCTCCCAGCTGCTTTCCCAGGCTGGTATTGAGTGTCTGTGGCTTTTCCAGGCACATGGTGTAAGTTGTTGGTGGAGCTACCATTCTGGAGTCTGGAGGATGGTGGCCTTCTTCTCACAGCTCCGCCAACCAGTGCCCCAGTGGGGACTCTGTGTGGGGCCTCCAACCTCACATTTCCTTTCCACATTGCCCCAGCAGAAGTTTTCCATGAAGACTCCACCCCTGCAGCAAACTTCTGCCTGGACATCCAGGCATTTCCATCCATCCTCTGAAATCTAGACAGAGGTTCCCAAACCTCAATTCTTGACTTCTGTGAACCCACAGGTTCAATACCACATATAAGCCAGCAAGGCTTGGATCTTGTACTCTCTGAGGCAATGGCCTGAGCTGTATGTGCAGCCTGAGCTGTACGTTGGCCCCTTATAGTCACAGCTGGAGCTGAGGTAGCTGGGTCAAAGGACACTGTGTCTTGAGGCTGCATAGAGCAGGGAGGTCCTGGCCTGCCCACAAAACCATTTATCCCTCCTAGGCCTCCAGGCCTGTGATGGGAGGGGCTGCTGTGAAGGTCTCTGACATGCCCTGGAGAGACATTTTCCTCATTGTCTTGGTGATTAACATTTGGCTCCTCATGACTTATGCAAATTTCTGCAGCCAGCTTGAATTTCTCTCCAGAAATGGATTTTCTTTTTCATCGTATCATCAGGCTGCAGTTCTCCAAACTCCTATGCTCTGCTTCCTCTTGAACCCTTTGCCACTTAGAAGTTTCTTCTGCCAGATACCTTAACTTATCTCTTTCAAGTTCAAAGTTCCACAGATCTCCAGAGCAGGGGCAAAATGCCACTAGTCTCTTTGCATTGCAAGAGTGGCCTTTACTCCAGTTCCCAACAAGTTCCTCATTTACATCTGAGACCACCTCAGCCTGGACTTTATTGTCCATATCACTATCAGCATTTTGGTCAAGCCATTCACAAGTCTCTAGGAAGTTTCAAACTTTCCCACATCTTCCCACCTTCTTCTGAGCCCTCCAATTCTCTAGGAAGTTCCAAACATTTCCACATTTTCTGTCTTCTCTGAGCCGTCCAAACTGCTCCAACCTCTGCTGTTACCCAGTTCCAAGGTCGCTTCCACATTTTTTTGTATCTTTAAAGCAGCACCCCAGTACCCAGTACCAATTTACTGTATTAGTCTGTTCTCATGCTGCTAATAAAGACATCCCAAGACTGGATAATTTATAAAGGAAAGAGATTTAATTGACTCACAGTTCAGCATGACTGGGGGAGGCCTCGAGAAACTTATAATCATGGCAGAAGGGGAAGCAAACACATCCTCCTTCACATGGTGGCAGCTAGGACAAGTGCTGAGCAAAAGGGGGAAAAACCCCTTATAAAACCCTGATCTCATGAGAACTCCCTCCCTATCGTGAGAACAGCATGAAGGTAACCACCCTAATTACATTACCTCCCACCAGGTCCCTTCCATGACACATGGGGATTATGGAAACTCTACATAATGAAGCCTGTAGAAGTAAAACGATATGTTGTCTATGATTTGATTTAAAGTGCTTTAGCAAAGAAAAACAAAAGAAAAAGGAACAGATGATACAGCAGGAAAATCTTGATAATTTTGAGGTGTGAATGAGGTATATATGGGGGTTCATTTTCTATTCTCTTGATTTTTGTGTGTGTTTGAAATTTTTCCTAAAAAATGGGAAGATAATAGAGCATATTTTCAGCTTTTTCTAAACTGCTGGGTCTTAAGTATGTTTGCATGTTATAATGTACAATTTACATGGAGAAACACTTCCTGGGGGACAAGGTGAAATGGTGGAAAGTGCCTTGATTTAGGAGTCAGACAAATGTGGTTTGAATCCTAGCTGCATTCCAAGGACTTGAGGAGGAAGGGAGCATGCCTGTAGCAAAGGCAGCAAGGGCAGAGGAATGACTGGTTTATAACACGTGTGTGTGTGTGTGTGTGTGTGTGAATATATATACACACACACACATATACACACACATATATATATAGGATATATATAGGATTCCTGGGAGATGACTAAGTCTTGAGGGGTGAAAGACATGGTGATTTGTTTTGAGGCATGTTGAGTTTGAGTTAAGGTGTCTTTGAGACATACAAGAAGTGATGTCAACAATGCAGTTCATGTCAAAGTCTGGAGCACAGATGAGAGAACAGTGTAAGTCTACTAGTTTGATAGAAAAAAGGCAGTTTACCTTTAGATGTTTCCATGTAATTGTGTTGCTGCTACAGCACATGGAAGTATTTCACAGCTATAATACCTATGAGAAGCAAGGACTCGTATAAAGCAATATAAAGTTGTGTTTTATTTGTTTCACAAATGAGCAAGTTCATTTTTATAGGAAAGCAGTTACCTTTCTCCTGCTTTTTATCTTTTACTGCAGATGTGGGGAATTCTGGCAGTAGCTGAGACCCTTTTGAGCCAAGTCTGCCTTTACTTTTTCCTATTATTACAGTTTATTTTTTGTGATGTGAATCTGCCAGTTACTAGTTAGATAGACTTTCTGTTGAAGGAGTTTGCTCTGAATTGCACTCTAGCAACACCTAACCAGGAATGCCCCTTCTATCCCATTAGAGAAAGCCACTAAGAGAACTGTTAAAATTATCTAAGAGTCAGATCCCAAGTTGTTTTAGGTATAAAGCAGAATGAGGTAAGCTGGAGTGGGAGGTAGGGAGTGATGGTGGTAATGAGGATGTAACTTCTCATCCCATTTTTAAGAAAGTCTGTAAAATGTTGCTTATGAAAATGACTTGGTCTCATAAAGGGGTATAACTGCTTCAGAGTCTTTCAGAAACTCAGACGTATCCTGTGGTTAATTGTCCATTTTTGGCTTAGTTTTGCTTAGTCTCCCAGAGAACCATTTTAATAACACTGTATTTTTAACTGGGAAAAAATAATTTGATGGTGCATTAATTGCTCCTTTGATGACATTTTGAGAGTTCACCACTGTTCTCTTGCTACACCTACCTATTCACTTCTAGCTTTTCCTAATGTTTTCTTAGTTTTGCAGAGCAGTATATGATAGTCAATGCAAATTATCAAAACACTACCTCTGATTTATCTAACTGTTTCTCCTGAAGCCTTTGGCATGATTTCACGTGTACAATTTCACCAGAACTCGTATGACATTTCTGTCAAAGAGTTAGGGAATGACAGGTGCTACTATTCCCATTTTTTGATAGGAATAAGAGTGACAGAGTTAGTAAATGCCAGAACCAGGGCTAGAGCATAAGTGTTTTTATTTCTATCCTAACATGGGAAAAAGAAAGAAAGACAGATAAAGGAGAAAGAAGGGTGTAGAAGAAAGACCAGCAAATAAAAAGTAAAATGAGTTTGTCTACATATTCCTTGAAGAAACTAAAAAAAATCATCTTCAATGTTCCCATTCCTGAGACTACATGATGAATGAAGAATGGTTCCACGCCAGGAGCCAAAGCTCTAGTGGGAGAGGCAATCCCATAAATATTCTAGTATACACGATTTCTTTCCATGCTGCTATAATTGTGCACATGAACGTCCTGGGTGATGCTCTTAAGAGCATCAACAATGTCAAAAAGAGAGACAAACACCAAGTTCTTATCAGACTGTGCTCCAGAGTCATTATCCAGTTTCTAACTGCGATGAAACGTGATTACACTGGCAAATTTGAAATCACTGATGATCACAGAGCTGGGAAAATTGTTGTGAACCTCACAGGCAGGTTAAACAAGTGTGGAGTGATCAGCCCCGGGTTTGATGTGCAACCCAAAGACCAAGAAAGATGGCAGAATAATATGCTCATGTCTCATCAGTTTGGTTTTATTGCGCTGACCACCTCAGCTGGCATCACGGACCATGAAGAAGCAAGACAAAAACACACAGGAGGGAAAATTCTGGGATTCTTTTTCTAGGGATGTAATACATGCTTATAAGAAAAATGCCTCAATGGACCAAAAAAAAAAAAAAATTGCAGTATAATGGAAGAATTAAAGAAATGCCATGGGAGAAATAGTGAGCAAAATGAATTATAACATCAAAAAAAATTTTTTTTTGAGATGAAGTTTTTGCTCTTGTTGCCCAGGCTGGAGTGCAATGGCATGATCTCAGCTCACTGCAACCTCCACCTCCTGGGTTCAAGCGATTCTCCTGCCTCAGCCTCCAGAGTAGCTGGGATTAGAGGCATGTGCCACCACGCCCGGCTAATTTTGTATTTTTAGTAGAGACAGGGTTTCACCATGTTGGCGAGGCTGGTCTCAAACTCTGACCTTAGGTGATCCGCCCACCTCAGCCTCCCAAAGTGCTGGGATTACAGGTGTGAGCCACCACGCCTGGTGTACATCAAATATTTTTTGCCGATGGTCTCACTTTCTCAATTCCAAATATCTAAGATCTTCTCATTAGTTTGTCTTGTAGTGGATACCATGTATTATCTGATGTTATTATTTTGTATTCAGGCACCATTGTCTCTTAATACTATTTTGCCCACATTTTGGTATAAGATTTCTTGATTTTTCTCAAAGTAATCTTTGAGATCCTCTCTTAGCCACATTTGGCCAGTGACATCATTTTAAACTTTCAAGTTTTCAATTTCATGCTCTTATAATTATGGCTTGTAGAGCAGGATAGGACTACAGGAGATTGCCCAGCCCTACCCCTTGGACTCCACTTGTATCACAATGGCAAGCCTTGATGAAGCACTATGTTGTACTGACGAACTTTCAAAACTGTCAGCTTTCCACATTACAACCTAGCCAATCAAGGAATAACTAATGGGCCAGATACTCTTATACCTGCCTAGTTAAAAAATAT
Source organism: Theropithecus gelada (assembly GCF_003255815.1). Classification (NCBI taxonomy): domain Eukaryota; kingdom Metazoa; phylum Chordata; class Mammalia; order Primates; family Cercopithecidae; genus Theropithecus; species Theropithecus gelada. The sequence goes on along the minus strand of NC_037675.1, from coordinate 61,933,518 downwards.
ATATTTCAGAAGACCTTGTTATAGGGTTAAAAAGCAGATTGGTTGGATTTGAGTAAGGAAAAGGCATAGTAACTAATGTGACTTATTTAATAAAATATAATTAATCCTCTTTACCTAATGCATCATGCTACTTAGTGTGTGTGTGTGCGCGCGCACATGTGCACGCACATGGGTGAATTGTCCAATAACAAATCACTGCTACTTCCTTACATTTGAGGTGTGATGGCTCACCTATTCACATGGCCAATTTGAAGAGAGAAGTTCACCTAAATACACAGCTATTCAAAAAGCATTTATTGAGAAGTTACAACATTTAAGGCACTTTTTGATACATGGGACGTACATATAGAGGTACCCAGCTCCCAGTGTGGTGGCACTGTTGAAATGAATTAATAAGATAATTTGTTAATGTGAAGGCTGTTTTATAAATTATGAAGTGCAAGCAAAAATTCTACTATTGTTACAAAAATAAAATCCATAAACCTTTTCCTATTGCTTGTTTGGCATAGAAGTGAAATCCTTTCAGGTTTGCACCTTTACAAGCCCTGGGCATGTGGGAATGTACTAAATATGGCTTGGACTTGGTTCAGTCTTAGATCTCAGAAACTGTGGGGACTATGATTGTGACAGTACCATTCATCTTGTCTTCTGTAAACTCACAGTTACAACTTTTCTCCAATTTGGGTATAAGAGGAAGACGAGACTAGTTTTGCCTTTTGAATCACACAGCCATCAAGTGACTTGGATTTTCATCCTCACTGATTTCCTTTGCAAAATGCCCTTGAATGTCAGGTGTGGGCAGAGAAACCATGGTAGGACTCTCTCCTCTTGCAAAGCAAAGTGGAGTGTTACTGTCACAACAAATGCATCTTTTCTTTTCCTCTAGTTTTCATAAATGCCCAGGTGCATAAGCAAATGTCCTAGGACTCTCTGTAGCTTGCTGAAGGTTGTAATAATTTTTGTATTTTTTACTTTAAGGTCTCTTTTATTTTTCTCCTAAATCCTGTTATGTGGCCGACCCAGGAAAGATGCTTATTTTCAAAATATAGGTACAGAAAAAGTAAGGCTCCATATGTGGAAATCAGCGACAACTCAACCTGTTTGGACTTTGTTTGCAACATAGGAATTGTACACCTTGGTTATGGTCTGTTAGTTGTTCTGAAATCTGTGCTACAAATTACTAATGACCTTAGTTGTGCTTGGCATTGATAACAGCAGAGAGTAATGCACATTTTATTCTACAGAGTAGTTTCAGCTGGTGCTGAATGAGGCAACCTGACTTCTAAACACTGTTTATTGCAAGGGTCATCTTACATCATTGCTCTATTATCCAAGGTTAATTGTCAATTTGCTTTTAAATGTTATGCAAAAGTATTGGCTTAGCTGTAGAAAACTTCATCTTGGGAAATTTGACCCTCTTAGCGATGAATAATTAATGTCCTATGAAATCACATTCCTGAAAGAGAATTCTAAAGTTCACCATGACCATCCTTTTTTCTCCTAAGTGTTTTCTATTTTTAAGAATTCCTGGAAACAACTCTATGTTAAAAAAGAAACAACGATTTAAAAGCAAACATGCTGAGAAAGTATTTACAGAAAACATGATAGACAAAAGATGGCTACTTTTGTTATATGAAGAGCTTTACATAAAGTTAGAAGAAAACCATTAAGAATACATTAGATAAATGGAGTAAGGATATGCGCAAAATTTCACAAAAGAGAGAGATCAACTAATAAAACTGGAAAACAGGTCAGTCTCACAAGTGTCATAGGCATATCATAACTAACAGGTACTTTTTTGTTTTTTTTTTGCTGATCAAGTTAGCACAGACTTGAGTTATAATACTGTTCAGAATATGGTGAAATAGGCACTTGTTCTATGTCACTTGTGGATGCATAAATTCTTAAGATTTTTTTGCAAGGTAAGTTGCAAAACTGTATCAAGATTTTTAAAAATACTCTTAGCCTGTTTTCAGTAATTCCCCTCTAGGAATCTGTTATAATGGCATATTGTTACTTAAAACATATAATGCATAAATATGTTCAAATATAATAGCAAAAAATTGGATCAAATATAATAGCAAAAAATTGGAACCACAATTAACATGTTCAACAGTGAGAAATGGGTAAATAAACTATGGTCTATTTAGTATATCATTGAGTAATATTGTAATGTTAAATTGCAAAAGCATTCACAAAACGACAAATATCTATCTGAGGTACCTAGAGTAATGAAATGTACAGAGAAAGAAAATAGAATGATAGTTGCCAGGCACTGGGGGAGCCAGTAATGGTCACTTATTATTTAATTGGTAGAGAGTTTTAGTTTGGGATGATGAAAAGTTTCTGGAGATGGTTAGTGGCGATGGTTGCACAACAAAGTGAATATACTTAATGTCACTGAATCGTACACTTTAAAAAAGCTAGAATGTTATATATTTTATCACAATAAAAAAACGTAAGATCTTTATAATAGCATGAGTAATGTTTGTTGTATATTGTATGATTTTAGTTTTAAAAAGCAGCAACATAAATGCCCTGTGAAAGACACTGTCAAGAGAATGAGAAGATAAGTCACAGACTGGGAAAAATATATGCAAAAAACCTTTTGGTTAAGACTGTTATCTAAAATGTACAAAGAACTTTTACAACTCAAGAATAAGAAACAACCTGATTAGAAAATAGGCAAAAGATGGCTGGGTGTGGTGGCTCACACCGGTAATTCAAACACTTTGGGAGGCCGAGGCGGGTGGATCATCTGAGGTCAGGAGTTGGAGACCAGCCTGGCCAACATGGTGAAACCCCGTCTCTACTAAAGATACAAAAATTAGCTGGGCGTGGTGGTGGGTGCCTGTAATCCCAGCTATTCGAGAGGCTAAGTCAGAAGAATCGCTTGGACCCTGGAGGCAGAGTTTGCAGTGAGTCGAACTCACACCACTGCATTCCAGCGTGGGCCACAGAGTGAGACCTAGCTCAAAAAAAAAAAAAAAAAAAAAAGGCAAAAGACCTGAGTAGACACCTCACCAAAGAATATGTAGAGCATCTACCGGCATCTATCTATTATATATATAAAATATATATAGTGTATATATACACATATATATGTGTATATATGTACATATACATATATGTGTGTATGTATGTACATATACATATATGTGTGTATATATGTACATATACATATATATGTGTATATATACATATATATGTGTATGTGTATATATACCCCCATACTGATGGGAAAATGCAATAGCTTGTAGCAAAAGAAAAAGAAGTAGAAGAAGTAAAAAAAGAAAATACGAATAGTGACTGTATTAGGAAGTGGGACTATAAATGAGCCCTTTCCTTTCCAACTTTATTATTTCTTTCTAAATGTTCTCCAAAAAGCAAGTATTAAATTTACAGTGATTATATAAACTTTCAATTTCAAAAGTAAATGAATAGGACTTTCAGTTGAATATGGTTCCAGATTGAACACATACATTTTACATCTGCTCCCTCCTGGAATTCCAATAAAACAATAATAAAGGCTTTAATAAAAGACACGAGCTCTTCCAGACAAGAGGTACCGAAAGCAACAAAATCAGATGGTCTAACTTGGGATAGAGACTGACTTGGGCAAACTATAGAAAGCAGGATTCTCACCTAGCAGTGAGAAAAAGCAAAAAAGACCTTGAGTTGTACCTGAAAATTCCCCAAAGACTCCAGGATGAGAGGAGATCATTTTCTCTGAGGGAACAGGTAAAGACGAGGCCTTAAAACAGGAGGACTGGTTGCAAATTTGTTTAAGGATCAGATCCTAATTCTAACCGTAAGGAAACAATCAGACAAATACAAATTTAGAGACATTTTGCACATATTCACCCATTTAAATTGTATAATTGGTTTTTGGTATGTTCTTCATACGTGCAACCATCACCAGGCAAATTTAGAACATATTCATCACAGACGAAAGTTCTTAAAAAATGTCATTGTCATGTGAATAGAAAAGGTGGAGAAACAGTTTCGATTAAAGGAAATGAGATTAATAAGGCCTAATAACTAAATGCAATACATGGTCTTTGACTGGGTCCCAGATTAAAAAAGAAACAGCTGGAAGGGCACTATTTGGGCAACTGGGGAAATGTGATTATGGTGTGTACATTAAATAATACTGATTTCTTGGGTTTGATATTTATATTTTGGTTTTGTGTGAAGATTGTCCTTGTTTTAGAAGATACTTGCTGAAATATTTAGAGAAGTGACAAACTTATTCTCAAGTGGTTCAGCAAAACAATCTATATATTTACCTTTCTCAAGAATCTACTGTAGATTGTGTGCCCAAAAGGGGAGGGGAGTAAAGCAAGAAAGAGAAAGACATGGGATCTGGGAATCAGGGGATCCAACATGAGTGAGAGGGAAGGGAACACCAAGATGATGGTGACGGGAGGTCCTGAGGTGACAGATGTACAGCAGGCCCAGAAAGCAAGCAGGCCCAGAAAGCAATCGGCCCAGTCCAGAGGCTCTCAAGAAGATTACTTCAAGGAGAAAAATATTAGTAAAACAGATTATACATTTGAATGTATGGAGAGAAGGTTTACATAAGAGAGGAGTTTATAGTTGAATTAGTGATACTTACCTAAAAATCCAAGCAAACGAAAAGCAAGACACATTAACTCCAGGCAGAACACAAAGTTATGGAGGAAAGGAAACGCAACAGTGTACCACATGGCTTAGTACTCAATAGTCTTTCCATAGTCATAAAATATGGAATATTGATCTATGCAAAATTACAGGGTATTCTTATTAGAAAGATGGTGGAATCTCTCTTTCTTTCTCTCTCTCTCTCTCTCTCTGTGTGTGTGTGTGTGTATAATAGAGCACTGCAAAAGGAGACCCTCTATATTATACCTACAAAAGAATAATCACAATAGCAATATAAGCATGATATTTAGTAACGAGGAGGTAAATTCCACAAACATTGGAAAAAAGTGTTAAGAGAAATTTGTAGTGAATGGAAAATGGAAGTGGGAAAGAGGGCTCCAGTTTGTTGAAATAAACCTTATAAAACTGCACGACTCTTTAAGTCATATGCATATTTAACTTTGAAAAAAATTGAGAACAAAAGAGCATGTGTTATGCAGTGTGGCTTCATGGAAAGAGCCCTTGTTTAGGGACAGGTGATCTGAGGTCTAATCTTGATTCTACCAAAGCTTTGATATATATGTGACCCTGAGCAAGTCATTTGCATTCTTGGAAGTATATGTCCTTATTTGATAAAGTGGACTTAATAATGTTTAAGAACCTTTCCAGCTCCAAATTAAATAATATGATAAAGTACTTATCGAACACAAATATTTGACTGAAGAATTAAATATTTTACTAATGATAACTTGTTTCTAGCAGGCTTACATTTAATGTATCTATATTTAAAAAATTGTTTTTATTAAGGTTTATTTTAATACATTAGTACAAATATCTTCAAATGAAATAGATTGCTATGGACTGAATTGTGCCCTTCCTCCCAGCATGCTGTCCCCACAATGTGATGATATTTGAAGATGGGACTTTTGAGAGGTAGTTAGGTGTAGATGAGGTCACGGTGGTAGAGTCCCCATCATGGGATTAGTATCCTTATAAGAGAGACCAAAGCTTACTCTCCCGGCATACACGCAACGAAGAGGTTATGTGAGCACACAGCAAGATGGTGGTTGCCTATAAGCCAAAAGAAGAAGCCTCAGAATGAAACTTACCTTGCTGGCCCCTTGATTTTGGAATTTCCAGCAACCAAAACTGAAGAAATAAATTTCTGTTATTTAAGCCACCCCATCTATGGTCTTTTGTTATGGCTGCCTCAGCAGACTAAGACACAAACTTTGAATTTTGATCTTCTCCAAAATAGCTTATGTCAGCTTTGTTAGGATCTCTACTGTAGTCTACTGTATTATATGATAATATCTGATTATGTCAGTACCAAGAATTATCTAATTAAAACTGGCTATATAATTCTAAAAAATGTTTTTAAAATTTGTTTCAGAGTTAATTTTTAAATTCTGATTTTATTAAAAAGTAAGCAACTGCCCAATTCCTGTAAATATCCTTTTTGAAAGAAGAATTTTGACTATGAGTGCAAAAACAAATTTATTGAGTATAGAGTTGGTTTTGGTTTTAATATTTAAATTTCAAGGCATGATTTTGTTGTTGTTAGAAATTATAGATCAAGGCTGGGCGCAGTGGCTCACGCCTGTAATCCCAGCACTTTGGGAGGCTGAGGCGGGTGAATCACAAGGTCAGGAGTTCGAGACCAGCCTGGCCAACATGGTGAAATGCCGTCTCTACTAAAAATACAAAAAATTAGCTGGGCGTGGTGGCGGGCGCCTGTAATCCCAGTTACTCCAGAGGCTGAGGCAGGAGAATCGCTTGAACCCGGGAGGCGGAGGTTGTAGTGAGCGGAGATCACACCACTACACTCCAGCCTGGGTGACAGAGCGAGACTCCACCTCAAAAAAAAAAAAAAAAAAAAAAAAAGAAATTGATTGTATCTCTTTAAAAAGTATACAAATCAATTTTTGTTAAACTAGATACCTTTTAAAAATTATTGAGCGAGGCGCGGTGGCTCACACCTGTAATCCCAGCACTTTGGGAGGCCGAGGAGGGCGGATCACCTGAGGTCGGGAGTTCGCAACCAGCCTGACCAACATAGAGAAACCCCATCTCTACTGAAAATACAGAATTAGCTGGGCGTGGTGGCGCATACCTGTAATCCCAGCTACTCGGGAGACTGAGGCAGGAGAATTGCGTGAACCCAGAAGGCGGAGGTTGTGGTGAGCTGAGATTGTGTCACTGCACTCCAGCCTGGGTAACAGAGCAAGACTCCATCACACACACACACACACACACACACACACAAATTATTGAAGAGTCTTAAAGAAACATTTTTAAAGAATTATTTTGTAACTTAAAAGTCATCCAATTTTTTTAAAGGGGAGAATTTAAGTGTATTCAATGTCCTTTCCTCACAGAATCTTGACCCATTTACAATGTTTCTATTAAACAATTCTAAATATAATTTTTGAGGAATCAGTTCAAATGCTTTCCTCTGAGGATTTTTCTACGTGATACTAATAAAGGTGTGGTTTTTTGTTTGTTTTTAAGAACAATAAGCAGACCTTTATTAAAGCTGAGAAATAAAAATGAATGTCATTGGAGTACTTAGATTTTGCTGTATGTATTTTTAGTCATTGTACAACATTTTTCATTTTTTTCCTGGTACAGATGTCATGTTTTATAGGATTTTAAGAAAAAAAACATTCTTAAAATGAAGACCATGAATCAGTAAGTGGAGGCAGAACTCACTTATATAATAGCAGTAGGTTTGAAAGAAGTCTGAAATTATATATATGAATAAAAATGCAGAGTTGGAAGTACTCCTGTAAATACAAAACACTTAGAAAGAAGGAAGTGGGAACAGGATGACTGCATAAACACTTACATGGATTATTTACGGGTATGATTGCTTTAAAGTGTGGATTGGCCATAACTTAAAATTTTAACTTTCTAATCTAAGACACTTGCTGAACTGAAAATCAGATGACAGTAGGCCTAGATAGTACTGAACTACCCTAGAGGTAATGCAGCTAGGACCCTGGGGACCTCAGGGGTAACGTATACGCTCAGTACAATGTCGGTCTTGGTTTGTTGGGGCCATCTGACTCTGGGTTTAGCAAAATAAAAACAAAATGGTGAATTTTAGCATTTCCTTTTGAGTTGGGAAATGAAACCAGAAAACCACTTGACCCTTGCAGCTGCTGTTTGCCTCAGGACAATGTGATCCTGAGCATGTCTCTCCATGGCTTTGAGATCACATTCATTTTCTTGATATTGCATATTTTCTTGATATCACTTTAAAAAAGTGATAGGAACAGTTCGAAATGACAAAGATGAAACATCAGTAGGGGAAGAGCAGCCAGAATGGCTCCTGTAGGAAAACGCTCGATTGCACGTACAGAAAAAGCACACTTAAGACAAAAGGTGCTCATATGGGGCTTATGAGAAAACTTCCAGCTGTGATTTGGATTTTTGGACTCATGTCAGAGGAGCCTTAGGAATATGAAGAACTTGGGAATTGTTTTAGTAAGACTTGCCACTTTGTTAAGGCTTTCAATACTCAAGGGGCAGGGGTGAAAGGAGACCTCATAAAAGACCATAAATTACCGGATTCTGTGAACATTTAGCTCTACAAATACAGTTACTACCTAGTTTTGAATTATGAAGTCCTAAAAAAAGCTTTTGGGGATGACAGTGGGGGTGGGAGTAGAGTAAACATTTTTTATTGAAGAATAACATATATACAGGGAATTGCACCAATAGTGAGACAGTTTGATAAATTTTTACAAAGTGAACATATCCCACTAATGACTACCTAGATCAAAATATAATTAATACATTACCAGCACCCTACAAGCCACTTTTGGTTCCCTTCCGTCATTACTCATCCTTACAAAGGGCAGACACTATTTTGACTTCTGTCACCATAGGTTAACTTTTGATAGTTTTGTTCTTTATAGAAATGCAATCATACAGTAGGCACTCTGTTGTAATCATCCTTACATCTGTGGAATTCATCAAGTTTCTTTGCATGTATAACTGCAGTTTGTCTTTCTTCTTTACTATATTTTATTAGTCCATTGAATATACTGCAATTTATTTATCTTTTCTACTATTAAAGAATATATAAGGCCAGGCGCAGCGGCTCACGCGTGTAATCCCAGCACTTTGGGAGGCCGAGGCGGGCGGATTACGAGGTCAGGAGATCGAGACCATCCTGTCTAGCATGGTGAAACCCCGTCTCTACTAAAAATGCAAAAAATTAGCTGGATGTGGTGGTGGGTGCCTGTGGTCCCAGCTACTCGGGAGGCTGAGGCAGGAGAATGGTGTGAACCCAGGAGGCGGAGCTTGCAGTGAGCCGAGATTGCGCCACTGCACTCCAGCCTGGGCAACAAAGCAAGACTCCATCTCAAAAAAAAAAAAAAAAGAACATCTAAGTTGTTTCCAGTTTTTGGCTATTGTGAGTAATGCTACTATTAACTTCCTTGTACGTGTCTTTTGGTGCACACATATCAATGAATTGCAAGAGTTAAACTGATGGAAAATAGGGTATTTGAATGCTCTGCTTTAGTGGATACTGCCAAACAGTATTCCAAAATGGTTGTACCCATTTACACTCCTACTAGCAATATGTAAAAGTTCTTGCATTGCTCCATATCTTCTCCAGTATTTGGTATTGTTAGTTTTTAAAAACCAACCATTCTAGTGAGTGTGCGGTGGTATCTCATAGAGGTTTTATTTCACATTTCTCTGATGAGTAATGGTATTAAGTATCTTTTTATATGATTATTTTATTTTATTTTTTAGAGACAGAGTCTCACTCTGCCACCCAGGCTGGAGTGCAGTGGTGTGATCATAGCTTACTGCAGCCTCAACCTCCAGGCTTAAGGGATCCTCCAGCCTCAGCCTCCTGAGTAACTGGGACTACAGGCCACACCACCATGACGGGTTGATTAAAACAAATTTTATTGGCTGGCACAGTGGCTCACACCTGTAATCCCAGCACTTTGGGAGGCTGCAGTGGGCGGATCACCTGAGGTCAGGAGTTGAGACCAGCCTGGCCAACATGATGAAACTCCGTCTCTACTAAAAATACAAAAATTAACTGGGTGTGGTGGCACACGCCTGTAATCCCAGCTACTCGGGAGGCTGAGGCAGGAGAATTGCCGAACTGAAAATAAGAATTGCTTGAACCCAGGAGATTGCAGTAAGCTGAGATTGTGCCACTGCATTCCAACCTGGGAGACAGATCGAGACTCTATCTCAAAACTCCTTGTCTCCTTATGTTGCCCAGGCTTGTCTCAAAGCTCCTCAAACTATCCTTTCTCCTTGACTTCTCAAAGTGTTGGGATTATAGGCGTGAACCATCATGCCTGGCTTTCATATGCTTATTGATCATTTGGATAGCCTCTTTTATGAAGTGCTTGTACAAATCTTTTGGCTATGTTTTTGATTTTGTCTTGTTCTTATTTATGGGAGTGGCTATGAGTTCCTTGTCAGATATATGTATCATAAATACAGTCTTGTGTTGCCTAACAACGGGGATACATTCTGAGAAATGTCTCTGTTAGGAAATTTCATTGTTGTGTGAACGTCACTGAGTGTATATAGATATGTCAACCTAGATGGTGTAGCCTACTACACACCTAGGCTATACGGTATAGCCTATTCTCCTAGGCTACAATCCTGTACAGCATGTTACACTACTGAATACTTCAGGTAATTGCAACACAATGGCAAGTATTTTTGTACCAAACATAGCAACATAGAAAAAGTACAGTGAAAATATGGTCTTATCATCTAATGGAACCACAGTTGTACACGTGGCCTGTTATTGACCAAAACATCATAATGTGATGCATGACTGTGTATGCTTCCATTGTATGGCTTGTGACTTTTCACTCTTCTGATGGTTTTTTTGAGAAACAGAAGTTTTAAATTTTAACAAAATCGTGACACATCAATATTTTCCTTTATGGTTAGTGCTTTTTGTCCAGTTTAAGAAATCTTTGCCTATCCATGGACATGAGATTTCTTTGCAATGTTATCTTCTTGACTTAGAAGCTCTACTGTTAGAATTTGTTGTTTCAGGCCGGGCGCGGTGGCTCACTCCTGTAATCCCAGCACTTTGGGAGGCTGAGGTGGGCGGATCATGAGGTCAGGAGATTGAGACCATCCTGGCTAACACAGTGAAACCCTGTCTCTACTAAAAATACAAAAAATTAGCCGGGCGTGGTGGCGGGCGCCTGTCGTCCCAGCTACTGAAGAGGCTGAGGCAGGAGAATGGCGGGAACCCGGGAGGCGGAGCTTGCAGTGAGCTGAGATCGTGCCACTGCACTCCAGCCCGGGCGACAGAGCGAGACTCCGTCTCAAAGAAAAAAAAAAAAAGAATTTGTTGTTTCAGCTCCAACATGTAAGGAGCTTGGAAGTCATTATTCCTGTTCTTACAACAAGGATAAAAATTGAACAAACTGAAAATCAATTACTTTTCTTATTTTTCTGTCAGATAATTGAGGTCACAGGACAAACCAGCACCCCAAAATCTGGAGTGACAGCTTAATACAGAAAATCATAGCTGGGATCAACTTGCTGAAATTAAAAACTGCTGGAGTCATTCAACTGGTAAGAATGCGTAAGTAGTAACTTTGATTAATTGTCTGAACTAGCTTGGAAGTGAGAAACTTCTGAGAATTGCAGTCTTAGGAAGTCTCCTTTTATGAGTTTTACCTCCAGGAATTCCACCAGATTCTTACAGTAAAAAGTCAAGCAAATTATTCATGTTTCTGGCAGGCAGAAAGGAAAAGCAACCAAGCTGAAAGACATCCAGAGTGTTCTCCATAACAGAGGCCTACTCAGCAACAGAAAAGACTACCAGAGCCTTATCTGACATGAGGTAAGGGAAATTCCCCACCTCCAGCCTCCTCTAGTCTTTCTGTATCACCTAAGGGAAAAAAAAAGAGATTATAGCCCGGGGATACAGGCTCCTTGAAAGACTTAATCATAGGGCTATAGAGCACTTCCTCTCCACTCTTCTGGTTGGAGACCTCAATACCTCTCCTTCAGTAATTGATCATTCACACAGGCAAAAAATCAGTAAGGATACAGTTGAGTTGAACAGTGTCATCAGTCAACTTGATCTAATATTGACATTTATACAGTACTTCATCTAAAAACAGCAAAATATACATTCTTCTTAAGCTAACATGGAATATTTGCAAGACAAATCATATTCTGGACCTTAAATCATACTTGAATAAACTTAAAAGAATAGAAATGATGCAAAGTATATTATATATTATATACAAAGCATATAATATATACAAAGTATATAATATATACTTATATTAAACTTAAAAGAATAGAAACGATATAAAGTATATAATTAGAAATGATACAAAGTATATGCTATATAAAAGAATAGAAATGATACAAAATATATCAGACCACAATGGAATTAAACCAGAAATCAATAACAAAAAAATTCCAAAATATTTAACAATGCTAAATAACACATAGGTCAAAGAAGAAGTGTTAAGAAATTAGAAATTCTATTATTTTATGTTTGTCATTGAGGCTTATAATTCATCACAAATTGATTCTATGGTATGAAGCAGGGATCAGCTTTTGCTTTTTTTCTTTGTAGATACCTGTCAAGCATATACCAGAGAAGGCAAGGCCAAGAGCTGAATGATTTGGTCATAAGGATACAAGGTACTACTTCTATATTCAGAGAGTTTATTACTCACATAGACAGGGAAAGGGTGAAAGCTCCTCTATGGTCCTCGTCCCACACACCAAAAAAAAAAAAAAGGACAACACCAAAATAAAAGGGACCAGAGATGTATGGGATATCCCACTGAAAAAGAAGCCAATTCTAAACTGCAGTCAAGTGGTTTTATATTCTGCAGCTCTACTCTGAGGTGGAAGGGCAAAGCAGAAATACTTCAACATCATCAGAATCCAGGAGGCAACGAGAACCTGTCTCACAACAGCTTCTCAGGGGAGATAGGGAAGTAATTAGAAGATAGAATTGGAGCAGACCCTCACAAGCCTCCCATGTTCTTATTCTCTGGGAGGGTCACAAAGTGTTCTTCCTTGCCAAGCCAAGACTCAGATTGGCTGTGGTTTAGTCCTTTTCCTGCACGGTCTAGGTAAATACATACAAGGTCACCTGGAGTGGCCATTTCTCTACAATATCTAACTGATACAGCATTTTATTTTTTATTTTTTGAGACAGAGTTTTGCCCTGCCACCCAGGCTGGAGTGCAGTGGCATGATCATGGCTCACTGCAAAATCAACCTCCTGGGTTCAAGAGATCCTCCCGCCTCAGCCTCCCAAGTATCTGGGACTACATGCTACTACTCCTGGCTAATTTTTAATGTTTTTGTAGAGACAGGGTTTCCTCATGTTGCCCAGGCTGGTCTCAAACTCCTGGGCTCAAGCAATCTCTCTGCCTCAGCCTCCCAAAGTGTTGAGATTATAGGTGTGAACAATTGCACCCAGCTGGATGCAGCACCATTTTAATAAAAAAGACCAACCTTTCCCTCACTGAATTGAAGAGGCAATTCAGTTTTGACTTTTGATTCAATAATTGATAAAAGTAACAAATTTGAAAATCAAAGTTACAAGTACAACATCATTTGTCTTAGTCTGTTGTCTGTTGCTGTAACTTATTACCTGAGACTGGGTAATTTATAAAGAAAGGAAATTTATTTCTTACAGTTCTGGAGGCTGGGAAGCCCAATTCCAAACTGACATCTAGCCAACTTCTTGTGAGGGACTTGTGCTATGTTAGAATGTGGCAGAAGGCATTACAGGGAGAGAGCCCAACTGCCTTTTATAACAGATCAGTTCCCATGATGACCCATTAATCCATTAATTAATGAATCGATTAATCTATGCATAAGGGCAGAGCCCTCATGATGCAATCACCTCTTAAAGGCTCTACCTTTTAATACTGTTACATTTAGATGAAATTTCAACATGACTTTAGGAAGAACAAACATTCAAATGATAGCACCATCTAAACATCTAAGAGCCGTATCAGGTGTTTGATATTTTTAAAGAAGCATGATGATTTACAATAGGGCAAAGAACATGGTCTTTGAGATGACACAGATTTCTAGTTTTAGCAAATCAAATAGTCAGATTTTATTACTGGTAACCCTGTGATTATCTGTGAGAAGACATCAACAACTCTTTCTTTCTTTCTCTTTCTTTCCTTCCTTCCTTCCTTCTTTCCTTCCTTCCTTCCTCCCTCCCTCCCTCCCTCCCTCCCTCCCTCCCTCCCTTTTTTCTTTCTTTCTTTCTTTCTTTCTTTCTTTCCTTCTTTCTCTCTCTCTCTCTCTCTCTCTCTTTTTCTTTCTTTCTTTCTTTCTTTCTTTTTTTCTTCTTTTGAGATGAGGATCTTGCTGTGTTGCCAAGGCTTGTCTTGAACTTCTGGCCTCAGGGGTTCCCTTGCATTGGCCTCCCAAACTGCTGGGATTATGGACATGAGCCAGAACCTTCATTTCTTAGTCCATTTGAGCTGTTGTAACAAAATATCATACAACTATGTGGCTTATAAACAACAGAAATTTATTTCTCACAGTCGTTGTTGTTGTTTTTTTGTGAGACAGAGCCTCACTCTGTCGCCCAGGCTGGAGTGCAATGGCATGATCTTGGCCCACTGCAACCTCTGCCTTCTGGGTTCAAGCGATTCTCCCACCTCAGCCTCCTGAGTAGCTGGGATTACAGGCACCTGACATCATGCCTGGCTAATTTTTGAATTTTTGTAGAGACAGGGTTTCACCATGTTGGCCAGGCTGGTCTCAAACTCCTAACCTCAGGTGATCCACCCACCTCAGCTTCCAAAGGTGCTGGGATTACAGGTGTGAGCCACCATGCCTGGCCTATTTCTCACAGTTTTAGAGGCTAGGAAGTCTAAGGTCAAGATGCCAGTAAATTCGGCATCTAATGAGGGCCCACTTCCTAGTTCATAGATGGCTGTCTTCTTCCTGTGCCTCACATAGCAGAAGGGGTGAGAGAGTGCTCTAGGTCCTCTTTCTCTTTTATAGGGACACCAATTACATTCATAAAGTCTTCACCCTCGTGACCTCATCACTTCCCAAAGGCTGCACCTCCAAATACCACCACACTGGGTATTAGGTTTCAACATACGAATTTTGGGAGAGACACAAACATCTAGTCTATAGCAATTAATTTCTCATCTATGAAATGGAAAAGTACCTATCTTTCACAATTATTAAATGAGTTAATGTATGCAATTAGTACTTGGCAAAGTGCACTTTATATAATACGTGTTCAGGAAATGTACAAAGGTGGTAAGTAATGTTTACAGTAACTGGGATACATTTTATTCAAGACTGATAACTCTTTAGGGTCCTCAGTTTTTATAAGCAGATGTATAAAAGAAAACATGTACTTGTCAGGGAATATAACCTGAAACTCTCTGTTTCTAATATTTATCAAATGTCTGTTGGATAGAATAATGTGTGTGCGTGTGTGTGTGTTTGTGTGTATTTTAGAGATGAAGTCTCACTATGTTGCCCAGGTTGGCCTTAAACTCCTGGGCTCAAGTGATCCTCCTTCTTCAGCCTCCCAAGTAGCTCAGACTACTTGAAGGAAGGAAGGAAGGTGTACACCACCACACCCAGCTTAATACCTATTTTTTAAAACTAGATAGGCTGATTCTAAAGTTACTAGTTAAAATATAACACATGAGTCTAGCTAAACTATAAAAAATAGCACTAATAGGTAATAAAGTGGGGGAAAATTTGCCCTAACAGATATTTAAAACATATAAAGCTATGCTAATTAATGCCATTGATACTAGTGAAGGAATTTATCAGTGGAGCAAAGGAGAGTATCTAGAAATTGGTCAAAATATGTAAGTAGTGTATGAAAAAGGGAGCTTCAAAATAAATAGTAGGAAAGATGGTTTATTTGATGAATCAATGAGTGAATGACTTTAAAGCAACTGGCTGGTTATTTGGAAAAAATAACTCTGGATACGAATTTCATTCTTTGCAACAAAAGAAATTCTAAATGGATCCAATACTTGAAAATTAAGTCATGAAAGTTCAGGAGAAAAGCATGGAAGTATTTTTTTATGAGTTGGAATGGAGAATGCCTTTTAAAGCAATATCTCAAATTTAAAACACACAATGTAAAAAAATGTTAGATTGGTTTAACTACATATTAGTCTAAAATAGCTGCACTGTAAAAGATATCATAAACAAAGTCAAAGGAAAATGGGTCACTTGGGGGAAAATAGACTTAAAGACTGATGATGGCTACCTTCTTTCCTCCCTCCCACCTTCCTTCCTTCCTTCCTTCCTTCCTTCCTTCCTTCCTTCCTTCCTTCCTTCCTTCCTTCCTTCCTTCCTTCCTTTCTTTCTTTCTTTCTTTCTTTCTTTCTTTCTTTCTTTCTTTCTTTCTTTCTTTCTTTCTTTCTCTCTCTCCTTTCTTTTTTCTCTCTCCTTCCTTCCTTCCTTCCTTCCTTCCTTCCTTCCTTCCTTCCTTCCTTCCTTCTTCTTGCTTGCTTGCTTGCTTTTATTCTGTCACCCAAGCTGAACTGTGCTGTGGCCCAATCTCAAATCACTGCAATCTCACTCCCTTGGACTTCATTGGTCCTCCTTCCTCAGCTTCCCAAGTAGCTGGGACTACAGGCACGTGCTACCATGCCCAGCTAATTTTTGTATTTTTTGTAGAGATGAGGTTTCACTATGTTGCCCGAGCTGGCCTTGAACTCCTGAGCTCAAGCAATCTCTCTGCCTTGGCTTCCCAAAGTACTAGGATTACAGGCGTGAGCTACTGCATTCAGCTGGCTAATTTTTTTAGTATATAAAGGTCCTTAAAATTAATACAGAAAATATCAACAAATCAATAGACCATATTTGTATGCATGCATATCAGAGGAAAGTAAATACAAATGAGTTTTTAAAATATGAAGCATAAATGAAACATTATTTCATTGAAACTAACATTGACTAAATAAAACAATAATAAAGCCTAATTTTGTGCCTAATCTGTATTGTTCAGGGTTCTTTAGAGAAAAAGAACCATAGAGAAATAAAACCATACATATTCATATATATATATGTAAAGAGATTATTATAAGGAATTGCTCACATGATTATAGAGGCTGAGAAGTCCTATCATCTGCCACCTCAAGCTAGAGACCCCTGGAAAGCTGGTGACATGCTTCCTGTCCAAGTCCAAAGGCCTGAGAATCAGGAGAACCTATGATGTGAGTCCTAGTATAATTCTGAAGGCCTGAGAACCAGGAGTGTAAGTCCCATTCCAAGGACAGGAGAAGATCAATAGTGTTTAACCAAGTATTTGGTCACCTCATAACTCAGTACAGTTGACACATAAAATTAACCATCACAAATATCCATTAGTGAGAGTAGGATAAGAAGGTCTAACATCCATTTAGTTAGAGTTCCAAAAGGGAAGAATAGAGAGAATGGGAGAGATATTATTCAAAGAGATTCTGTGTAATGATTTTTCAGAATTTATGAAGACATAAATCTTCAGATTCAGGAGATACAATGAATTCCAAGCAACATTTTCAGAAAGCAATTCACAATTGGTTTTATCTTGGTGCAGCTGTATAACACTAAAGACAAAAAGAAGTTTACAAAAGCAAGAAAAAAGAAAAGCCAATTTACTTACAATGGGTATGATAATTACAGTGAGAGAAGAATTCTCATCAGTGACATTAAAGTATAATAATAATAAATAAATTTAAAAAAAAAAAAGGCAATGGAATGATATATTCAAAGTTGTGAGAGAAAGTAACTGTTAATCTCAGCTCAGCTATCATAAAATAAATATGCTTGCTGACTAATACATACTGAGAATTTTTTACCTTCAACAGATCCTCACTAAAGGTACTTCTAAAAAAATGTACTTCAGGAACAAGAAAGCTGTTCTCAAAAGAAAAGTATGAGATATGATAAGAAATTGTGAGCAAAGAAAAAAACTGAATAAAAATACTACACAGGAATAATAACATGAGAAGAGAAGATCCTAACTCACATTTCAGGTTAAATATAATTTTCAAGATAACAGAATATGAAACTAGACTTCCCGGGTTTGAATCTCAGTCTGGTGAATTGCTATCTTTGTAACCTTGGCAAATTACTTAACTTCTGAGGCCTTAAGTGATTTGTTATAAGTAAATTACATAGAAGAGTCCCTAACAAATAGCAGGCAATCTATAAACATTTTTTTTGAGATTATAAAGGTCCTGGAATTGTTTAGAGAAAAGTTGATATGTGAATTACCTTTAGACATGAACCAAGTACGAGAGGTAAAAATAGAAGGATAATTACTAAAAATATAGATACAGAGGTTATACTTTTCTCATCACAGTGAAAGAGAGGGAAAAGTCCCTAGTTAATCCAAAATCAGACAGTAAAAGCAGTGAAAAAAGCAGCCTATAAATTATAGAACATCTTGAAAATTCTTGAAACATTTGGTGGTAGACATTCATGTAAGAAAAAGAGATTAAAGAAAATATATGTGAATCTGCTCATTTGTGCAAAAGAAATATGGTAAGGATAAACTAGACATTAAAGAAGTCGGTGGGAAAGGAGTCCTCAAGCACTCATGGAAGATTGTGGAAAATTTAATATCAAGCAAGTCTCGAAAAATGTCAAAGAATTTATAATATATTGATCACATTTGCTGAGTATAATGCAATTAAGTTAGAAGTCAACTACAAAAATAATCAACCCTGTTGGCGGGAGTATAAATTGGTCCAATCACTTTGTAAAAAATCTTTGACCGTATCAACTAAAGCTGAATATACATATAACCTATGACCCAATAATTCATTTACACTAGTGGAAATGGTATGCATATGTTCAACAAAAAATATGTACTATAATTTTAACAGCAGCACTATTTAGAATAGCCTGAACTGGAAACTAACCAGATGTCCATTAATAGTAGAATGGATAAAGAAATTGTAGTGCATTAATAAAATGAATGGCTCTGCAGCAATGACAATTACCATACTATAGTTACATGCAGCAATATGTATGAATCCCAAAATTTAAGGTTGAGCAAAAGAGGCCAGACGAGACAGCCTACATATTGTATGATTCCATTCATATGAAATACAAAAGGCAGATCTATGCTGTTGGAAGTCAGGGTAGTGTTCACACTTGGGAAGGGATAGTGATTAGAAGAAAGCATGCGAGTGGCTTCTGGAATGTTGGCAAAGTTCTCCTTCTTGATCTTGATGTTGGTGACATAGTTTTATTTCATTTGTGAAAATTCATTGAGCTGTGCGTTCATGATTTTTTTTGTGTATGCATATTATTCTTCAATGAAAAGTTAAAATTAAACTCATGTAATGCTCATATATTTGGAAATTTAAAAGCATTTTACTAAATAATTTATGAATATAAATATAGGCAAAATTGAAATTTGTAAATGCTTAGAACTACCCACAAAAATATCAAAATTCGTGAAATATAGCAAAAGCAGAGGGAAATTTCTATTTTTGAATGTTTACATCAGAAAAAAGGGAAAGCTGAAAATTAATAAGCTAAGCATCCAACTTAAGATAGCAAATGATCAGCAGGATAAATCCAAAGAAAATAGGAGAAAAGAAATAAAGATAAAAGTAGACGCTAATGAAATAGAAAAAATAAAGATAAAATGAAGTTCTTTGGAAAGACTAAAAAAATAGACAAACCTCTGGCAGATTGATAAGAAACAAGAGAAAAATAAATAAATAAACAGTGTTAGAAATAAAAAAAGATACAGTGCACATTCAGCATAAATTAAAGATAAGTGAAAATTACCAAGGACTTTATACCAATAAACTGGAAAATGTAGATGAAATAGGCAACTTCCTAGAAACATACCACTTGCCAATATAAATTCAAGAAGAAATAAAAAGATGGAGGCGTACTGAAGAAATAGTGTTAAATAAATTGAATCGGTGATTAACAATTTATTCTTTCTGTCCTTCCTCTACCCACACAGAAACAACATGAGACCTAGGTCACTTTTCAGAGTATTTTACCAAGCATTCAAGGAACAGATAATTCCAGACTTACAGAAACTCTTCAAACAACATTTTAAAAAGAATTATTCCCCACCTAGTATTGAGTTTAACCACAGAAGAACATTGTGAGACAAACACTGTGAAAAAAGATAATAATAGGCAATTGATTTAGATTATCATAGATATCATGATAAGTTGGGTTAATCTCAGAAAGTAAAAGATAGTTGAAAATCTGTGTAAGTAATATAATTGACCTTTTAGAAATATTTAATGAGAAAATTAATAAATTTTTTCAATGGATATCGAAAAAATACTCGATTATGCTCAATCCCCATTCATAATAAAAACTTAGAATAAATTAGAAATAAAAGAAAACTTTCTTAACTGGAAAAAAGGTAACTACCAAAAACCTACAGCAAACATAATACCTAATGATGAATATTATTTATGTTGATGCAAAAGTAATTGCTGTTTTTGCCATTACTTTTACTTTTGCACCAACCTAATAGTACCATTCACTTTAAGAATGAAACAAGTATACTTGCTCTTATTGCATCTGTTTAACATTATACTGGAGATTCTAGCTAATGCAGTTAGATAAGAGAAAGAACTAGAAAGGAAAGAAATACTGTCAACATTTGCATACAATATGATTGTCTAAATAGATAGCCTAAGAAAATTTATAGAAAAACAATCATAACATTATAATCAATTTTATAGTTCAGCAAGATTGCTGGTATGACATCTAAGATTAATGTACAAATGTCAGCTGCATTTCTAAACCTAAACAAATGGCTAGACAATGTATAACTAAAAAATGATGCCACTTACAACAGCAACACAAGCAAAAGATATGTAGGAATAAATCTAACAAAAGATATATATGACTTGTATGAAAAAGACTATTAAGCAGGCTGGGAGCGGTGGCTCACGCCTGTAATCCTAGCACTTTGGGAGGTCATGGCAGGCGGATCACTTGAGGTCAGGAGTTCGAGACCAGCCTGTCCAACATGGCGAAACCCTGTCTCCACTAAAAATACAAAATTAGCCGGGCTTGGTGGTACACACTTGTAATCCCAGCTACTCAAGGAGAATCGCTTGAACCCAGGAGGCGGAGGTTGCAGTGAGCCGAGATCACGCCATTGCACTGCAGCCTGGGCAAAAAGAGCAAAACTCCATCTCAGAAAAAAAAAAAGGAAAAAGAAAAAGAAAAAAGACTATGAAGCATTACTGAAGGGCATTAATAAGCATCTAAATAAGTGGAAACTTATCATGTTCTTGAACGGAAAGACTCAGAATACAAAGCTGATAATTCTCCCCAAATTAATGTAAAAATTCAGAGCCATTTTAGTTAAAGCCCTGAAAACGTTTTTGTTTATTTTTGGTGGGGGCAGGGAGAAGTGTGGAAAGAGAATGGAGAATGTGATGACTTAATTATCAAATTCTTGACCCTCCCCCCGCAGGCTCAGGTCATCTTCCCACCTCAGCCTCCTGAGTGGCTGGGACTACAGGCACACACTACCACCGGGCCAGGCTAAGTTTTGTATTTTTTGTAGAGATGGGGTTTCACCATGTTGCCCAGGCTGGTCTTGAACTCCTAGGCTCAAGTGATAGGCCCACCCTGGCCTCCCAAAGTACTGGGATTACAGGCATCAGCCACCATGCCCAGCCTAAATTTCTTTTCTTATGAAGGAGGACAGGTGGGTAGTTTAGTTTAGTTTTTGTTTTTGTTTTTCTTTTTTTGTTTGTTTGTTTGAGATGAAGTCTTGCTCTGTTACTCAGGCTGGAGTACAGTGGCGCAATCTTGGCTCACTGCAACCTCCTCCTCCTCCTGGGTTCAAGCAATTCTCATGCCTCATCCTCCCAAGTAGCTGGGACTACAGACACTCACCACCATGCCTGGCTAATTTTTGGATTTTTTTTTTTTTTTTTTTTTTTTTTAAAGTAGAGATGGGGTTTCACCATGTTGGCCAGGCTGGTCTTGAACTCCTGAACTCAAGTGATCTGCCCATTTCGGCCTCCCAAAGTGCTGAGATTACAGGAGTGAGCCACCGCACCTGGCCAGTTTTTTTTTTTTTTTTTTTTTAAAAAGAAAAAATAAAAAAGAAAGGAACAATCTAAAGTAACGAATTCAAGTGGTAAAAACAGGTCAAAATATATCAATAATAATAACAATAACTAAAAATGGACTAAGTTATAGTTAAAAGAGAAAGACAGGTTGTATTTCAACAAATTCAGACATATAAGGGACACATCTTAATTACACAAAATTTGAAAGCAAAAAGATGAATAAAGACAAATTGGGCAAAGCAAAAAGAAAACTATTGGCCTATATTAATATAAAATAAAATGTACTTGAAGATAAAAAATATTAGGGTTGCAGAGGGTCATCATATAGTGAATATATAATGACTTAATGCATGTATGCACTGAGTAAAACAGCCTCAAAATATATTAAGCAATTCTATAGAAAGAAATGGATATATAAATCCATGATTACTGTGTTACTATGGGAGATTTCAAGTAATTGCTCTTAATTGTTGTTAGACCAAGCAGCAGACAAAGAGCAGCAAAGATATAGAAAAACTGGGCCAGGTGCGATGGCTCATGCCTGTAATCCCAGCACGTTGGGAGGCCGAGGTGGGCAGATGACTTGAGGCTAGGAGCTCGAGACCAGCCTTGCCAACATGGTGAAACCCCATGTCTACTAAAAATACAAAAAATTAGCCAGGTGTGGTGGTGTGCACCTGTAGTCCCAGTTGCTTGGGAGGCTGAGACATGGGAATTGCTTAAACGTGGGAGGTGGAGGTTGCAGTGAGCCAAGATTGCACCACTGTGCTCTGCCTGAGAGATTGCACCACTGCACTCCAGCCTGGGTGACGGAGCAAGACTTGGTCTCCAAAAAAAAAAAAAAAAAAAAAAGAAAAAGAAAAGAAAAACTGGACAGCACAATTAATAAGCTTAATCTAATGCATGAATATAGAGTTCTGTATCCAACAATTATCAAGCACTTTTGAAATATCTTCAAAAATTATTCAATGTACTAGACCATTAAGGAAGCCTCAGTAAATTTCAAAGGTTAGCTATTATATACACCGATAATCTCTGAGTACAATGTAACTAGGTTAGAAATTAGTTACAAAAATGTAAAAAATTTAATACTGTCTAGTTGAAAATCTGTAAAACACAATTTGCTGAGTAACTCATAGTTTTCTTAAAAAGCATAAATTAAAAAACCCCGAAAAGTGAATAATAATTACTCTCTAGAAGCCTGTGGGATGCAAGAAAAATTGTGCTTCTAGGAAATTTATAAAGACTTGAAATTAATGAGATTAAATGCCCATTTTAAGATACTGGTGAATGAAAAAGACAATACACCTACAGAAAATAGAAGGAAAATACAATAAAAGTGAAATATAAAGCAAAGATTAAATAGAGGCCAACAAAGACAAAAGTTAATTTTTCAAAATAACTAACAATATAAATTGCTGACAAGATTTATCAAGAGAAGGAAGAAGATATAACCAATTTTATGAATAAAAAGAGGAACATAAATAAGAAAGTAGAAATTTAAACATAACAGAATACTATCAATAACTCTATGCTAATGGTTTTGCAAATTTAGATTAAAAGGATAAAACCCTAGAAAAAATATAATTTACTAGAAGAAATGAAAGACTCAAATAGTCTTAAACTATTGCAGTAATTGAAGTAATTTAAACAGTGGTTAAAATCTTCCCACAGAAATGAATAACCCAACTAAAAATATGGGCAAAGGAGCTGCACAGACATTTCTCCAAAGAAGACATAGAAATGGTGAGCAGGTATATGAAAAAAAAAAATGCGCCTGTAATCCCAGCACTTTGAGAGGCTGAGGTGGGAGGATCACCTGAGGTCAGGAGTTCAAGACCAGGTTGGTCAACATGGTAAAACCCCGTCTTTACTAAAAATACAGAAATTAACTGGGCATAGTGGCGTGCACATGTAATCCTAGCTACTTGGGAGGCTGAGGCAGGGTAATTGCTTGAACCTAGGAGGCAGAGGTTGCAGTGAGTGAGATCACACCACTGCACTCCAGACTGGGCAACAGAGCTAGACTCCATCTCAAGAAAAAAAAAAAAGTTCAACATCACTAATCACCAGGAATGAGTGCTGTGTTCTCACATATCAGAAGAAATGGAAAGGCCAGGCAGCTCTCTGAAACCTCTTCTATTATCCATTCATGAGGGTGGAATGCTTAAGACTTAATCACTTTTTCAGAGGCCCCATCTCTTAATACTATCACCTTAAGGTTTAAGTTTCCACATACATACTTTTGGAGGGACACATACATTCAAATCATAGCAGTATGTGAGGAATGTAATGGCTTTGTTAATTAGCTTGATTTAGCCATTCCACAATGTATACATAATCAAAATATCATGTTTTACACTCTAAATATATGTAATTTTTGTCAGTTAAAAACATCTTTCCACAGAGAAAAACATTGATAGTTTTGCAGAAAATTTACATGAGTTTTTTAAAGGACAGACAAAATATTCATTATTTTATAGAATAGAAGAAGAAAGGATACTGTCTAATTTGTTCTATAAAGCTAGCATAACTTTCAAAATAAAACCAGGAACACATTATGAGAAAGAAAAATTATAGGCTCATTTTGCTGGTGAATATGAACACAATAATCTTAAATAAATATTATCCAATTGAATCAAACATTGTATCAAAAATAGTACATAGTAATCAAGTCAGATTTATCTTAGATATGCAAGAATGGTTTAATATTAGAAAATCCATAAACAAAATCCACATTTATACATTAAAAGAGAAAAATCCATTTGATCATATCAAAGCTTGAAGAAAAAGCCTTCATCATTAAAAATAAACACTTAGAAAATAGAAATGGAAGAGAACTTCTTTATCTTGATAAAAATATTTATTAAATACCTAGTGCAAACGTCATATTAAATGGGGAAACATTTGTAGTTCCTTTAAAATCAGAAATGAGACAAGTATGCACATCATTACCACTTGTATTCTACATTGCATTGTCTTCTTACCAAGACAGTATAAGAAGATGTGAAAGAGACAATGGAAGCATAAAGATTGTCTTTGACCAATAGAATGTGGTAGAACTGACTTTCTGGGACTTCCAAGCCCAGGCCTTAAGAAAATTGTCTACTTGTATTTTCTGCCTCTAGGAGTCTAGCCGCCATGTAAAATATCTAGCTCCCTTGCTGGAGAGACCCCATAGTGAGATTATGGGGAGAGACCACATGGACAGGGAGATGCACTGAAATTGTAGGAACAGAGAACTTCGGCCAATGAGAACCAAGGCCCCACAAGTATAACCCCAGTTGGCTGTTCCAGCAAGTCCCCAGCCATTTGAGCTATCCTACCTGAGACTGCAGACATGCGAGTGAAGATACCTCTTGGACATCCTGGCCCCACAGACATCTGGTTGAGAAGAGATGAGCTAGCCTACTTTGCTGTGCCCTGTCCAGATACTGATCCACAGACTCAGGAGCAAGATAAGATTGTGATTGTTTTAAGCCACTAAGTCTTGAAGTAGTTATCATAGATATTTGAGACACCAGGTGTCTAACTTCATACACTGTTCTCTCAAGTTCTGTGATAGTATGTGTATGGTATGTGTGTGTGTGCTTATGTATTTTGGTATCTATCTGTCTATCTAGATATGTATCTATATGAATGAGAAATGTTTAAGGCCTTTTATATGAACCCTTGCTATAGAAAAGTTTTCATTTAGTTGACAATTTGTATGGCATAATATGGATTGTGTCAGATAAATGCCAAGGTGATCCCCAATGATTCCCATCTCTTAGTGTTCACACTCTTGTGTAATCCCCTCCCCTTCAGGGTAGGCAAGACTTATGGCTTGCTTCCAACAAAATGTAAAAAGATGATGGAATGTTACTCCAGTGATTAGGTTATGTTATATTGTAAAGATGATGGGACATCATCCTGTAATTATCTTACATTATATCAGACTCCATCTTAGTAGACTGGAGCTAGAGATTCTCCTTGCTGGATGAATAAACAGCCATATTGAGAAAGCTCACGTATCGAAGACCTTTAGGTAGCCTCTAGGACCTGAAAGGGACCCCCAGTCAATTGCCAGCAAAAGTCAGGGCCCTCAATCATACAGTCACAAGGAAATGAAATCTACCAACAACTGGAAGAGCTTGGAAATGGATTCTTCCCCGAGTCAAGCCTCCAGATGAGAATGTAGCCTTGTGAGACTCTGAGCAGAGGATCCACACAAGCTGTGCCTTAACTCCTGACCCACGGAAACTACAAGATAATAAGTGGAGTTTTTTGTTCATTTTTACTGTCTTATAGGACTAGTGAATGTGTGTGGTTTTTTAAGCCACTAAACTTGTGGTGATTTATCACATAGCAGTAGAACACAAATACAGGAAAATTTGTTTTGGGGTAAGTATTGATGGAGCATCGCCTACGTGACCAGCAAGGAAGAGTATTGCTAGGCAAATAAAAGAGGTTGTAATTCAAATAGCACAATACCATTCACAGAATATAGCTGGTAGTCATCAATATGCCTTTTGATTTTCACTAAGGATTAGATAAATTAGTGCAAATAAATACAAATTCATTGCAATAGTAAACGCATGGATTTATTTCTGGGTTCTCTATTCTGTTCCACTGGTCTATGTACCTGTTTTTATGCCAGTACCAGACTGTTTTGCTTACTATAGGTTTGTAGTATAATTTGAAATCAGGCAATATGATGCCTCCAGCTTTGTTCTTTTTGCTCAGGATTGCTTTGGCTATTCTGACTCCAGATCTGGAGCCATACTTTGTGGCTCCATATAACTTTTAGGATTATTTCTTCTATTTCTGTGAAGGATGTCATTGGTATTTTGCTAGGGATTGCATTGAACCTGTAGATTGCTTTGGGTAGTATGGACATTTTAACAATATTGATTCTTCAAATCCTTGAATAGGGAATATCTTTCCATTATTTGTGTCCTCTTCAACTTCTTTCATCAATGTTTTATGGTTTTTATTGTAGACATCTTTCACTTCTTTGGGTAAGTTTATTCCTAGGTATTTTATTTTATTTGTAGCTATTGTAAATGGGATTACTTTCTTGGTTTCTTCCTCAGGTTATGTTCACTGTTGGCATATAGAAATGCTACTAATTTTTGTACGTTGATTTCATATCCTGTAGCTTTATTGAATTTGTTTATCAGTTCTAGTCATTTCTTTGGTGAACACTAGGCTTTTCTAAATATAATATTTTTACCTTTTCTGAAGGGCTTATTTTGAATAATTCAAAGGTGTTATTTGAACAACTCGTATAAAACTGTGTCTTTCAGCTCCTCACTTAAGGCCTCCCTCAGCGTGGTAATTCACCTCAAAAAACATAAATCTAACTTCAAACAGCAGTATTGGGGCTCATTGGAGCCTTCTGGGCACAGAGTGAATTCCTTGGCAAATTATTCCCCCACAGCTCCCAGCAAAACATCGCCGAAATCCTTCTGCACAGTTTTCTCTCCTAAGTCACACACTAAGCTACATTTTCCCTCTCATCTCTTTTACTTAACTGTTCAAAACTCTGCCCACCTCTCTTTCATCCTCTTTCTGCTTTTAGTTGAGTCTTTTCTTCAAAAGCTTATGCTGCCACTTTGGTAAATCATTCTGTCCCCTTTTCTCTTCCTTAATTTTGGAGCTTTACCTATTAGCCCTGGCAACACATAAAATCATCTGTGTGCAGGCACAGAATTATCCTCAAAAGGCAACCGAGGGAGACAACCATGGATAGGGACACTTGAATATTTCCCCCTGTGTATTGGGGTTCTCTAGAGAAGTAGACTGAATAGGAGATACATATATATATATATATATATATATATATATATATATATATATGAAGTAGAGAGGAGTAACATAGCTTAGCAAGATATATATATATCTCCTATTTGTGTATAATATATGTGAATATAATACATATTAATACATATATGTAAATATTTTTAATATTTTTAATATCATTATTAATATATAATATATTAATATATTTACTAAATATATTAATATATTATATATTATATTATTGATATATTTATTATATTATACATTATATATTATATTATTAACATATTTATTATATCATATATTATATATTAATAATATATAATACACAATATAATTAATATATTAGTATATACATATTATATATTTATAATTTATATCTATAATTTATCGATATAATTAATTATAATATAATTATATACTATATAATTAATTAATATATTGATTATATAATTAATATATTAATTATATTGTATATTAATATATTGTATTGTTAATATATATTATTGATATATTATTAATATAACATATTATTAAAATATAATAATATATAATATACAATATAATATATTACAATATAATATAATATACAATATAATATATATTATATATCAATAATATATACATATATATATGTATATATATACATATATATATACATATATATAATTCACATATATTATATATATTCACATATATATATATAATTCACATATATTATATATATTCACATAAAGAGGTTCAGATAAAGAGATTGATTATGAGGAATTGGCTCAAGTGATTATGAAGGCTAAGATATCCTGAGATCTGTGGTCAGTACACTGGAGGCCCAGGAGAGCTGATTTTGTAGCTCTGGTGCAAATACCAGCATGCTCAAGATCCGAGAGTCTATGTTTCAATTTGAGTCTGAGGGCAGGAATAAAATGATGTCCCAGCTTACAGGCAGTTAGGGAGGAGGAATTCCCTCTTACTCACTTCAGGGTCAGCCTTTTTTTTCTATTCAGGCCTTCAATGGGTTAGATGAGACCCACTCCTGTTGGGAAGGCCGGTCTGCTTTACTCAGTTTACTGATTCAAATGTTAATCTAGGGCTGGGTGCGGTGGCTCACACCTGTAATCCAGCACTTTGGGAGGCCGAGGTGGGTGTATCACTTGAGGTCAGGAGTTCAAAACCCGCCTGGCCAATGTGGTGAAACTCTGTCTCTACTAAAAATTAAAAAAAATTAGCTGGCCTGGCGGGTGCCTGTAATCCCAGCTACTTGGGAGGCTGAGGCAGGAGAATTGCTTGAACCCGGGTGGTGAAGGTTGCAGTGAGCCGAGATCGTGCCACCGACTCCAGCCTGGGTGACAGAGTGAGACTCCGTCTCACAAAAACAAACAAACAAACAAACAAATGTTAATCTCATCCAGAAGTACCCTCACAGACGTATACCTAGAATCAGTTTGATCAAATGTCTGGGCACCCTGTGGACCAGTCAAATTAACACATAAAATTAACCATCATCCCTCATCACATTTGCCTCTCTTGCACAGTTCTTTATAATATGGGCCAGCTCGGGCGCCTGTAGTCCCAGCTACTCGGGAGGCTGAGGCAGGAGAATGGCGTAAACCCGGGAGGCAGAGCTTACAGTGAGCTGAAATCCGGCCACTGCACTCTAGGCTGCGCGACAGAGCGAGACTCCGTCTCAAAAAAAAAAAAAAAAAAAAAAAAAATAATAATAATAATAATATGGGCTAGCTTTCTAAGCTCATTTCTTCTCATTTCCCTTCCCTCCTCTCTTGCTCCTTTCACAGCAGGCTATTGGTTCCCATGTCCTGCAGTAGACTCTTGCCTTGCAACTTTTCTTTCCTTCAAACACTGTGTGGCTTTAAGATTTAGCTGAAATGTCACTTCCTCTGTAAAGTGTTCCTTGACTCCTCCCCATTAGACAGAATTGCTGTCTCTTTTCTGCATCCCCAGCATTCTGTGTGACTCTCAGTCATGTACTGGTCACAAATGCCTTGTGTTTTATTTATGTCTGTGTCTGTGTCTGACATCTTTGTGTTCTCTAAGCGATCCCCTAAGAGTTGAGAATGTGGTGGAAGTGGTGAGAAGGATAAATGCCATATATGCCTAGAAATGATATGAATAATTATATTTGGCATGCCAACAACTAGTTTCTCTTCATCTATAAAGACACTCTCATTGGACTTGGTTTAGTTTTTAAGTAGAAATGTTAGTAATAATACACATGGCTAAAACATAAAGTCCTTATTAAGATGTTGGGTAGTACTCTATAAATGTTTTACATATATGATTTTATTTAATCATCACATTAATACTAGGAGGTAAGTCACAATAACCCCACTGTACACATGAGAACTCTGAGGTAGAGAGGAGTAACAGCTTAGCAAGGTCACAAAGCATGTAGGTGTGGAACAGGAGTTTGTACCCAGGCATAAGTGTGTAATACCCATATAGTCACTGGAGAGAGGCAGAGGTCTGTGAAGTTCCCAGGAGGAAAGCTGCACATCTATGCCATCTATTATACAGAGTCTTGGTTCCCCATGCCCATACCTCTACATAGCATAGCGTTCTTCTTCTTCTTTTTTTTTTTTTTTGAGATGGAATCTTGCTCTATCATCCAGGCTGGAGTGCAGAGACGCGATCTCGGCTTGCTGAGCCTCTGCCTCCTGGATTCAAGTGTTCTCCTGCCTCAGCCTCCTGAGTAGCTGGCATTATAGGCATGTGCCTCCATGCCTGGCTAATTTTTGTATTTTTAGTAGAGATGGGCCATGTTGGCCAGGCTGGTCTTGAACTCCTGACCTCAGGTGATCCACCCTCCTCAGCCTCCCAAAGTGCTGGGATTACAGGCATTAGCCACCGCACCCAGCTTTTCTTTGCATTGTTGCTCAACAACAAAGGTGTTTCTTCGTTCCTTTTCTCCTCCATTTTCTCTCCTTAGAAATGCTGCTATTATGATACAACTCTTTCTGGAAAAGCACCATCAGGAACCACATGCATTCCGAGCCTGGTTTTCGTTACCAGATCTGCTTTCCACATATGCTTCTCACAGTGAGCGTGAAGTTATGGTGCCTGGCCTGTGACTCTGCTTTGTGGTTGGTGCTGCCAACCTCAGGATTAAACAATAAAGAGCCAATTGTATATTTCAGGGTTATTATACAATTTAATCAGGATTTTTAAAAATTGTATAGAGTAATAGAATCTGTAAATGTATTTATAATTAATGCTATTTTTATTTCATTGAAGTAAAAACACATTGTGTGAATTATCAAGGGGGAAATATCTTAATTTTTCTTCCCTAGGAATGAGCAATTTTCCACCCAGAGTCTCCCTTCCCCAAACAAAAAGAAAAAAAATCACTATAATTTTCTTTAGAAAAAAATGGGAATTAGTTAATTCAAATATATTTCTATACTAAAAACTAAATAAAAACAAAATAACTAAACAGTAGGATATTACCCACATTACCATACATAAATAACTTTAGTGTCTTTAAGTTTCATACATTGCAATGTAACTAAAAACTATTGAAATGAAGTAAATATTCTTATAATTTAATTCCCTTCTTAGGAATATTCTTACCAGAATCTTGTAAAATGTGCTGTTGTACAGATGGTCAGGACATTTACCTTGGAGGAAAATGATCGTCAGTATATAAGTAGCTACTGCCTATAAATCATGGTATTTTTAGAGCAAAATTGGAGTTCTTTCACATTTTTTGATTAGCAAATCAGATTAAAGAAGATCACTTCTCACAAAGCTCTTTTGATGGAAGAGTGCATAAATCAGGCATTTAAATGTAGGAATGTGGGAGTTTTCAAGAGGATTCCTTGGTACTAGACCTGTCCATATGCAGCAGTGTCTGGGGCCAAGAAGTGGAATGTCTTGCGAGAGTTTTGCTTTGTGGGACCATCATGGGTTTTAGTAGCAAGCCACCTATTATGAAACAGCTTGGGGAAGGCTTCCAGAGAAAATATGAGAAATCTGCTATGCATTTAGAAATGCTCTTTTTCAGACATGGAAGGGACATTACTTGCAAAACTAAAATATTTTGGAAGAGAAATCATTGGCTCATATCCACTTAATTAGGACGTTTCAAGAGTCCTTACCCTGGCTGGCATAGAGAATAACTTCTATTTCGCATTAGCCTGATATCCCAACCAAAAAAAAAAATTTCTTCTGCTTTTTAAATTATTTTTTGGTGACTTGTCAATTCAGACTATTTTGAGAAATCAAAAATTAAAGCTGTCGAATTGGAGTAAGTTTCTGGGGCCAAATTTAGATCGACCTTGGGCAAGTCATTTACCTTTTTGGGACTGGGATTTTTTTTTTTTTCTTTTTCTCCCTGCAGTGTTTAAATAAGTTGAACTGGATCTCAGATTTGCTGGTCTGGTAAAAGCAGATGTGTCCTTGGCTATAGGAGTAGAAGGTGATATAGTAATTTTAAGTACTTTAACTATTAAAGGCTTGCTTTCTTAACCAGAAAGTTAGGATGGTGGTATGTATTTGTTAAGAATTTGACCATGGAATGAGCAACAATGATAGATGTGCAAATTATTACTTCTTTGTGCGTTTCTTTTCTCAAAGATCACAAGCCTGCCTCTAATTATATGCCATTTAGATGTGGCACTTTCATTAGAAGATGTCAAGGTGTTTTGCAAACATTAGGTAAGATTTATATCTCCCTGTGAGTGATTATGAGATTGTTTTCTTGGCACATAGAGCAACAAACTGAGACACAAAACACTTTAGAAGCTTCCCAAGATTACCTTCCTGAACACTGCCATTGAGAACCACAGGGACTGTTTGTAAGTTACTTGCTCTAACCTGCAGTGCTATATAGTCACTTGGTAGAAGTCAACTAACTAAAACACTTTTGAAAGAAGGCCAGTCAGCTTTGGTGCCACTGGCTAAAGTTCTCAGACATGTCAAAATGCTTGTCTTCTATGCAGAAGTGGAGGCAACCCCATCTAAGTGAGAGGGACAGTTACCATGAGACTGACTGGCTCTGTCTTCTTTTCAGAAGCTGAAGGCTTCATTCCCCTCTGGCACATGGCACCTGGGTAGATTCTACGGCATTAGGTGGAGTTCATAAAGGCAGTGTTTCTGAAGAATGGAGATGCCCTCCAAGGTATTACTGTGGATACCACTGGAGGGTCCAGGGTCTAAGGGAGCAGGCTAAGGGTTGGATAAATGGTACCTATGCTGCCTAATTTCACTTTTCACAAACGCACAAGAGATAGACATCACCCTGGAGACTGCTGTAGTAATCCCTAAACGCCTGATAGGATTATTGAATCCTACTTTTACAGGTTCTTTCTGTTGTTCTTTCTTTCTTTCTTTCTTTTTTAAGAGATGGTGTTCTTCTAAGTTGTCTAGACTGGCCTCGAACTCCTGGGCTCAAGCACTTCAGCCTCCTAAGTGCTGGGATTACAGTTGCATACCACTGGCCCTGCATCACTGGTTCTTAATACGGGAAGATTTTACTTTCATGAGTGTCCACTTGGTGTCATGTGGAGAAATGACTGACAGACAAAAAAATACTAGTTGCAGTAGAATTTATTTATTCATTCCTCTTCTCCCATTGCCTCACTCCTAGACCACTGCCTCATTGGTTTTCTCATTTTCAGTTCTTCCTTCTTCAGTCCATCCTGTATATAACAGCCAAATTAGTTTATAAAGCCCTGCTTTTTGTGGCACATCTTCTAAAAATCTCCTATGGCTTTTCATTGTACAACATCAACAATAACAGCAACACAACAGCAACTAATATTAGCCACGACTTCAATTATGAGTAGACATTGCACTAAGGGCTTTACATATTATAAACATTTCTTCATAATGTTGAAGATTCCATTAAAATTGGATCTGCTCTTCCCCTCTCTTTGGTGTTGGCCACAGAAGTGACACGATGAAGGGAATGTCATTGTTGGGAAAGCACCGTGAGAAGATGCACATTCTGTGCCACTGCTGCAGCTCCAAGGCCTACCACCCTCAGAAGTCAACCTGTGGCAAACGTGGCTACCTTGCCGAGCGCAAGAGGAAGTGTAACTGGGGTGCCAAGGCTAAAAGACGAAATAGCACCCGGACTGGTCGAATGAGGCACCTAAAAATTGTATACTGCAGATTCAAGCATCGATTCCGTGAAGGAACAGCACCTAAACCCAAGAAGGCAACTGCTGCAGCATCCAGCTCATCTTAAGAATTTCAATGATTTGGGTGGGTGTGGTGGCTCAGGCCTGTAATCCCAGCACTTTGGGAGGCCGAGGCAGGCAAATCACAAGGTCAAGAGTTCAAGATCAGCCTGGCCAACATGGTGAAACTCTGTCTCTACTAAAAGTACAAAAAATTAACTGGGTATGGTGGCAGGTACCTGTAATTCCAGCTACTCAGGAAGCTGAGGCAGGAGAATCTTTTGAACCCAGGAGGCGGAGGTTGCAGTGAGCCTAGATCTCACCACTGCACTCCAGCCTGGGCGACAGGGCAAGACTCCATCTCAAAAAAAAAAAAAAAAAAAAAAAAAAGGAATTTCAATGATTAGTCTCTCAATAAATGTTCTGGTTTAAAAAATTAAAAAATAAAATTGGATCTTACCTTACTTTTTAAGTTTTATTTCCTTCTATTCTAACATGAACAACCTGTTGTGGAGAGACTGGGTCTCATTTCTGTGCCCACCTTCACCTTCAGCTTCCTCTGAATGCCATTCTTACTACCCTTGGCTCTTCCTGTTCTCCATTCACGGAATGAGGCTTCTTTCCTCCGCACATCTTTCAATTTGTCTTTCAAAGGAGCAGCTTGAATCCCAATTCAAGGCTTCTATCAACAATTCTATTTTCCTTCTGTCTACTTTTCATTGTGTTACATAGTCAGCACTCAGTTACCTGCCATCTATTTTTTAATAGACTATCAGGGCATATTGAATACCTTTGTGTAAAATGTTCTTTGATCCTTCCATTTTTTCTCTTGAATCATGTCCTTCTAGACTTGACTCCTCTATTAGGCAGGATAGGTTAAGTTATGTTGCAGTAATAAATAAACCACAAATTATATGGTTTATGGTAAAATAAACATTTGTTACCTATATTACATATCTATTGTGGATTGGCTGAAGGCTGTGTTCCATGTCTCTTTGTTTTGGGACTAAAGCTGACGGAGGAGTGATATCTGGAACATTGCCTAATGCAGTGACAAAGCACAAGAGATGTGGCTAACAGTGCACTAACTCTTGAAGCAAGACCCATAGCTCTTCTGCTCAGTTTTCACTGGTCAAAGCAGGTTACCTGGCCATGCCTTACTTCAAGAAAAACAAAGCACAATTCTACCAGGTACCTGACAAGAGGGAAACCAGAATATTTGCCAGAAACTCTGACAACACAACTTCCTTTTGTATATAGCCTAGACCAGTGGCTTTCAAACTTTTTGAACATATGCCATAATAAAAATTACCTTTTACATTACAACTATATATATACACACACACACACACACACTTGTATTTAACTGAGACAAAAGTAGCTAAACGTGATTCACAGTTATTTTCTGTTCCATTTTATTTAGTTTCATTTTTACAAAAGTACTGGACATGACCCACTAAATTGATTTGATGACCCAGTGATGAGTTGTGATATAATATTTGAAAAATGCTGGCCTAGAAGCATGAGATAAGTACCCTCAACCCTTTCTCTACAAATTCCAAACATTTTCTCACTGCAAATTCCACTCCATACACCCATCTCCTCTATATCTGTACCCTTGCTGCTGCGTGTGGCTGGTGAAAAATAACACACTTGTGAAGACCCAGTGGAGGCTGGAGATAATACATTTGTGGAGGCTGATCTGCATAATAGTGTTATTTCGTCTAGCAGCGCCTCATGCGTCCTATCCCATCATTATCCCCTCTCAGCTAATGTATCAGCCTGTAAACATAATTGAGGCCATTGGGGAACCTGTTCCTTTAACGGTTCACCTCACATATACGACCCAATCAGTATCTGTATTCTCTCTCATCTCCTTTCGTCTCTCAGAGAGGGAGGTGCTGCATTATGATGTCTTAAGTGCTCTTATTATTATTTATTCAGGTGTTCATCTGCTTCCTCCAGGAGCAACTCTGTTTCACTGGGCTCGCCTTCTTTTTTCTTTTTTTTTTTTTCTGAGACAGGTTCTCACTCTGTCACTCAGGCTGGAGTAGAGTGGCAGACTCACAGCTCACTGCAGCATCAACCTCCCCCTAGGGTCAGGTGATCCTCCCACTTCAGCCTCCCAAGAAGCTGGGACTACAGGTGCATGCCACCATGCCCGGTTAATTTTTGTATTTTTTGTAAAGATGGGGTTTTGCCATGTTGCCCAGGATAGTCTTGAACTCCTGGGATCAAGCAATCTGCCCGCCTTGGTCTCCCAGAGTTCTGAGATTACAGACATGAGCCACTGCACCTAGCTAGGCTTGCATTCCAATCATTCTACCTGTTCCACTACTTTCTGGCTGCTGGGAAACCTTAGGTAAGCTATTATTTTTCTCTTGGGCTCATTTAGAGCTCAGACTTTGTTGCTGGTGTTTTTGTTTGTTTGTTTGTTTTCCTGAGACAGGGTCTCATTCTGTTGCCTAGGCT
Source organism: Theropithecus gelada (assembly GCF_003255815.1). Taxonomy (NCBI): domain Eukaryota; kingdom Metazoa; phylum Chordata; class Mammalia; order Primates; family Cercopithecidae; genus Theropithecus; species Theropithecus gelada. Next base: position 61,897,439 of record NC_037675.1, on the reverse strand, counting down.
AGAGTGCAGTGGCATGATCTCGGCTCACTGCAGCCTTGACCTCCTGGGCTCAAGTGATCTGCCCACTTCACCCTCCCAAGTAACTGGGACTACAGGCATGGGCCACTATGCCCAGCTAATTTTTTTTGTATTTATAGATACAGGGTTTTGCCATGATTTCCAAGCTGGTCTCAAACTTCTGAGCTCAAGTGATCCTCCCAACTTGGCCTCCCAAAGTGTTGGGATTACCAGCGTGCACTGCTGCACCTGACCTGGTGTGTCTTAAAAGGCAAGAATCCTGCAGAAATGTAAGACAAAGGGGTCTTTGACCTGGTAGTTGATGCTGTAGAGGCCTGTAGAGTAGAGATGCTGGAGGAGGCCTTCTGCTCTCTGCCATTCCTGTACCCTGCTAGCTTAGAAGTCAGGGAAGACATAGGCCTACCATTGGCTCTCTCCTGGCTTTTGTGGGACAGGAAGACCAGCGTACTCACACGTGGAGTCAGGGTGGATCATTAGTAGGAGCCATACTGTGTCAAATGCCAAGCTGTCTCCAATATTCACTGCCTTTGGTTCTCACCTCTGAGTTCAGTGTACAGGGAAGGAAACCTCACATCAGGTCATTCTACCGTGACCCTATGTAGCTACAGCCTCATCTACACCAGTTGCCTGAAGGTCCTAGCAGCCCCATGACTCAAGAGAGGCAGATAGCTTGTGGGAATGAACTAGAAGGAGCTGCCTTCAGGATGCCTTTTTCTGGGATCCAGATTAGATAAGCATTTGTCTAGCTACTTCATTTATTTCTTTCATTCACTGCTAAGCTTCTCAAAAAATAAATTGTACCTGTTTTCTCCCTTTCCCATCTCAACATTTGTTTTAGAATCCACTGCAATGAAACATTAGTTCTACCACTTTCCTGAAATTGCTCTGACGAAGGCAACCATTGACCTAATTGCCAAATCCTTTGGAATCTTCATGTTTCTCAGGTCTTTCTTGATCTGTCAGGTGCATTTAATTTACCCTTGCTGGCCACTCCTACCCTCTTTGTGACCCTTTCTTTGGCTCCCATGACAATATTGTCTTCTAGTTCTTCTCTTATCTCTCTGATCCTTCTTAGCCTCCCTTCTGGTTTTTACATCTCTCCTATCCTCTTAATTTTGGTGTCTTCCATAGTTTTGTTCTGTTCTTTTCTTGCTCTCTTTGCCTTGTGGTGTATTTTGCCACCTTTATGTGAATGATTGCCAAGTTCAGGTCTCTAACCCAAATCTCCCTTCCAAACTCCTGATTCATTTATGCAGTTGCCAACAGGACATTTCCCCCTGGACAGTCCATAGGCATTCTGAACATGACATTGCAAAACAGAAAGTAATCTTTCTCAGTAGTGTTGTGTAGCTCAGAGGTTAACAAACTGAGGCCCATAGGTCAAATCTGGCTTTCTGCCTGTTTTCTATAAGGCTTGCAAACTAAAAATGGTTTCCACATTTTTTTTTTTTTTTTTTTTTTTTTT